>NC_079453.1:1769359-1814359 GCF_903798145.1 Danio aesculapii
AAACTATTTATGTACTTTAGTTCATTTGTTAGTTTTTTAATATTTTTTTTTATGTTAAATTATTTAAATATTTTTGTTTATTTCTTAGTTGTATTTATTTATTTATATATTTTTTTTATTCATTTATTTATTTATGTAAAATTATTCATGTATTTGTTGTTTATTTGTTGGTTTTATTTATTTATTTATTTATTTATGTACAATTATTTATGTATTTTTAGTTAGTTTTATTTATTTATTTATTTATTTATTTATTTATTTATTTATGTACAATTATTTATATATTTGTAGTTTATTTGTTGGTTTTATTTAGTTGTTTTTTATTTATTTATGTATGTAAAATTATTTAAATATTTGTAGTTTATTTGTTTGTTTTATTTATTCATTTATTTATTTATGTAAAATTATTCATGTATTTGTAGTTTATTTGTTTGTTTTATTTATTTATGTAAAATTATTTATGTATTTTTGTTAGTTTAATTAATTAATTTATTTTATTTTATTTATTTTTATTCATGTGTTTGTACATGTGTGCATTTTTCCTTATGTAAATTATTTTATAATATGTAAAATTATTTAGGTATTTTTATTTAATTAATTAATTAACTAATTTATTTATTTATTCATTTATTTGTGTGTTTGTAGATGTTTTCTTAATGTAAAAATATTTACTGTCTTTTTAGTTTGTTTTTTAATTCTTGTTTTTAGTTATACATGTGTTTTTGCATTCTTTTATTTGCATTTATTCATCATTTATTATAATAATAACACTAAGAAAAATGTCTTCTTTATATTTTGTATGCTTTAAATGTTATCTATATGTATTAATTCAACACCCTTCTCCTTAAAAAAGCACATTAATTTAATTTTCCTCTTATGCAATGCTATTTATTTACATTTTTGCTTTTTTTCTCGTATTATAGATTGACTTGTCTTCAGTATTTGACCTTCTGTATTATAGAAAATTCTATATTTGTGTATAAAATAACTGTGATTTCTTTATTGAGGTTGGAGAGAGTCCTCTGCATGTGGCGGTGCGTCACTGTCACGCTCATGTGGTGCAGGAGATTTTAACTTTTCTGACCAATGAGAAGAGCCGACAGGATGCAGAACTCTGTGTGTGTGAAGGCAACCAGGTCAGACTCAAACACACACACACACACACACACACACACACACACACACACACACACTTGCACAGCTATCTTTATGGGGACTAGATGTAAGGATTTTTATACTGTGCATACTCTATATACTCTCCTCTAACCATAAACCCAGCCCTCCAATCCAGTCTGCATTCTTACGTCTTTAAAATACTTCATCCTGTTTGATTTATGGGCCGTTTTCCTCATTGGTACCAAAAAGAGTCACAGTTTACTGGTATTGCTATACTAGTGGGAACATTTGTAAAGTGGTTTCCCAAAGTGTTTGGGTTCTTATTTCTTGTCTTCTGGATGTGAGTAAAAGTGTGAACTGTGCAGGACGGAGAGACGACGCTTCATCTGGCAGCAGAGCTCAGGACGGATGCGCTTCATCAGCCGGAGGAGGACACCACCATCATCCAGATCCTGATGGAGCATCAGGCTGACATCACTGCAGTCACACGACAGGTCTGTGTGTGTGTGTGTGTGTACAGTTATTTCAGATGTAATGGATGACTGTGGCATTTTGAAACATAATTAATTTGATGTTAAACTGTTATTTTAAAAATCTTTTTTAGACAAAAGAGTTATGTAAAAATGTGCAATTTTGTCAGTGGTTGTGAATTTTATGTTAGAGTTCTGAAATTTGTAGCAAATTGATTGGAAAAAAACTGGAATATTTTTAATATGATAAAGAGATATTGCTCAATATTAATTCATGATAAAGTGTGACATTTGAAATTAAATGCAATCTATATCAGTTTTAGTTAGCGCTAGTCACATTGTTATCATTTTGACATTAATCTGTGTAGTATGCAGATAGCAGTGGTGGCTAAATAAACGTTTAGAAAAAAATCAGTGCAAAATGATTCAGTGTTTAGAATGGATTTTTAGTTTGACTTGAAGCTGGCGCCGCCTGCTGGTCAAAACTGTGTAAATGCAGTACAGTCTGGCCAAGCATGCTTTCATGCATCTCTGTTAAATAACATGTTTTTGTTTTGTTTTGATTTTTGTTTTGTTTTATTTTGTGTTTTTTTGTTTGTTTGGTGTTTTTTATTTAAATTTTGTTTTGTTTTGTTATTTATTTATTTTTTGTGTGTTTTTTTGTTTTTTGTTTTTGTTTTATTTTGAGTTTTTTGTTTTTTGTTTTGATTTTTGTTTTGTTTTGTATTGTTTGTTTTTTATTTTTTGTGTTTTGTTTTGATTTTTGTTTTGTTTTGTTTTGTGTGTTGTTTGTTTTTTATTTTTTGTGTTTTGTTTTGTTTTGATTTTTGTTTTGTGTGTTGTTTGTTTTTTATTTTTTTGTGTTTTGTTTTGAGTTTTGTTTTGATGTGTTTTGCTTGTTTTTTGTTTTGTTTTGTGTTTTGATTTATTTGAATTGATTTGATTTTTGTTTTTTGTTTTGTTTTTTTGTGTTTTTTTGTGTGTTTTGACTATTTGATTTGATTTCTGTTTTTTTTGTTATTTTGTTTTTTGTTGTGTTTTGTTTGTTTGTTTTGTGTTTTATTATTTGTTTTATTTGTGTTTTTGTTTTTTGTTTTGGTTTGTTTTTTGGTTTGTTTTGTGTTTGGTTTGGTTTTATTTTGTGTTTGTTTGTGTTTTATTTTGATTTCTGTTTTGTTTTGTTATTTTGTTTGTTTTCTGTTTTATTATTATTATTATTATTATTATTATTATTAATATTTTATTTATTTTATTTTTTTGGTTTTGTTTTATTTGTGTTTTTGTTTTTTGTTTTGTTTTTTTGTTTTGGTTTGTTTTTTGGTTTGTTTTGTGTTTGGTTTGGTTTTATTTTGTGTTTTGTTTTGTTTTGGCTTGTTTTTTGTTTTATTTTGTTTTGTGTTTTTTTGTGCTTTTTTTGTTTTGTTTTGTGTTTTGATTTTATTTGAATTTATTTGATTTTTGTTTTGTTTTGGGTTTTTGTTGTTTGTTTTCTTTGTTTTTGTTTTTTTTTCCCAGACTGGAGAGACGCCTCTTCATTACAGCGCCAGGGTGGGGAACACTACAGTTCTGCAGGAGATGCTCAGGAACGTCCCCACAAACCAGATCCAGACAGCCATCAACAAACACTCCAAGGTACAACACTAAAGATACACTCACATATCTGAGGACACTTATTCATGACTTCTACAGATCATATGTAGGTACTCTTTCTTTCTTTCTTCTGTGTATGTGTGTATGCACTTGGGTGGGTCAATTGACTATTGATAGTACTCACTTCACTTTGTTTGTGTTTGTGTGTGTGTGTGTGTGTGTGTGTGTGTTGATCCAGAACGGCTGGTCTCCTCTTCTACTAGCTGCAGATCAGGGTCACACAGAGGTGGTGAAGATCCTGCTGCAGAATAACGCCCGAGTAGACGTTTTTGATGAGGTCAAACTTTACTGTTATTACAGTCTTTAATAACATTTGAAAGAGTTTTGATTTTTAGATTTTCGATTTATTTATTGATTTCATTTGAATTTTGGGCTAGACTGTACTGATATTTAGTTTGTAATATGAGCAGGAGGGAAAGGCAGCCATTCATCTTGCAGCACAACGCGGTCATCAAGACATCGTGGATGTCCTGCTTTCCCATAAGGCTTTTGTGAATGCCAAAACCAAGCAGGGCCTGACGCCTCTCCATCTAAGTGCTCAGAATGGGTCAGCGCGGCTCGTTCGGCTGCTGGTGGAGAACCATCAGGCCAGTGTTGATGCTCTGTCTCTGGTAAGAGATCAATAAGATATATATATAAATATATAGGTGAAGTCAAAATTATTAATTTTGTTTTTTCTTTTTCAAATATTTCCCAAATGATGTTGATCAGATTCAGGAATTTTCACAGTATTTCCTATAATATTTTTTCTTCTGGAAAAAGTCTTATTTCTTTTATTTCGGCCAGAATAAAAGCAGTTTTAAATTTTTTAAACCCATTTTTAAGGTCAATATTATTAACCCCCTTAAGCAATATTAGTTTTGGATGGTCTCCAGAACAAACCACTGTTATACAATGACTTGCCTAATTACCCTAACTTTACCCTAATTACCCTAGTTAAGCCTTTAAATGTCACTCTAAGCTGAATACTAGTGTCTTGAAGAATATCTAGTCTAATATTATGTGTTGTTATCATGGCAAAGAGAAAAGACATCAGTTATTAGAGATGAGTTTATTATGCTCAGTAATGCATTGAAAAAAATGAGCTCAGTTAATCAGAAATGAATGGAAAAATATTCAGGAGGGCTAATAATTCTGACTTCAGCTGTGTATAGCAGATCTTCAAGCCTGAGGGATGAATCTGCATGTGTTGTTTGCACAGAGGAAGCAGACGCCGTTGCATCTGGCTGCCATGAGTGGACAGCTGGACGTCTGCAGCAGCCTGCTGAGCCTCCGAGCCGACATCACTGCCACCGACAGCGTGAGCTTCACAACACACACACACAGACAATATATCACTGATTCTAAGGGCTGATTGATTAGGGGGAAAAATGATAATCACGATTATTTTTAATGATTATCAGTGGGACATATGACTTAAATGTTACTGAGATGCACAGACGTGGACAATACCGTCAGTACCTGTAAAGTAAGGACACTGGCAATGGAGATGAGGATCCACGTCCAGTTTATTTAAAGAGAAGTCATTCAGCCAATGGTAAAAGACAGGGACAAACAGTAGCATAAAGGTAATTCAATATCTTAGTCAAAAACAGGCGAGTGGTCGGTACAGGTGGTAAAGAATCAATAATGGAAAAACTAGGCAGGGATCAAACACAGAATGACTAGATAGGATTAACGCTTTGTAATGTTACAATGACAGTGAAAAAGACTCAGCCCAGAAGTGTGTGTGCGTGCTGTGTAAATAGTCCTTGTAAACAGTCCCTCTTTTGGCTGTGTGTATGTAATCAGTGGGAAACAGAAACTGGTGTGTGCGAGGTGCATGCTGGGAGTTGTAGTTCGTTAGTGTGGTTTGTTTGTAGTTCTCCAGCGATCCACAGCCGCTAGATCACTGGTGATCATAACAGTACCCTTCTGTTGGAGAAAGAAAACTCAAAAGGTAATGATTAATCAAAATTACCCCAAAAAAACGAATGACTAGTACTGTGATTGTGATTCAACAGAATGATTAAAACAGGCAAACTAATTAAACACTAAAAGAGTACTGACAATTTTGTCCATGTCTGTATATTGAGATACAAAATTTCATCAGATGACTTGAATATCTCTGTTTGGAAAGAATTGGTCATTGTAGACTGATCTATAAATGTCTCAGTAACTCTAAATGATCTGGTTGTTTCAGCGAGGTCAGACTCCTCTCCATCTGGCGGCTGAGAGCGACCATTCAGAAGTGGTGAAGTTGTTTCTGAGACTCAGACCTGAATTGGCCACACTAGCGAACGAGGATGGGTCGACATGCACGCACATCGCTGCGGCCAAAGGCAGTGTGTCTGTCATCAGAGAACTGCTCATGTTTAACCAAGGAGGAGTCGGCACGCTCAACCACAAGGTCAGCACAGCGGCGCTTACAGGTTGAGCTATGCATACTGTACGGTTGAAGTCTGTTGAATTTTTTTGTCTTTTTTAATTATTTCCCAAATTATTTTTAACAGGGCAAGGAAAATTTCACAGTATTTCCTCTAATATTTTTTCTTCTAGAGAAAGTCTTATTTGTTTTATTTTGGCTAGAATAAAAGCAGTTTTAAATTTTTTTAAACCCATTTTAAGGTCAATATTATTAGCCCCCTATTAGTTTTGGATTGTCTCCAGACTAAACCACTGTTATACAATGACTTGCCTAATTACCCTAACTTTACCCTAATTACCCTAGTTAAGCCTTTAAATGTCACTCTAAGCTGAATACTAGTGTCTTGAAGAATATCTAGTCTGATATTATGTGCTGTTATCATGGCAAAGAGAAAAGAAATCAGCTTTTAGAAATGAGTTAATCAATTTATTATGATTAAAACCTGCTCTCCGTTAAACATAAACTATGTAAGAAAATGAGTAATGTTAACTCAATTTGTTTGTTGAATTCAGCTCATATAAATCATTTGCAACCACTTACCTTAAAAATGTTAGTAAATCCAATGAATCCTTTTTTTCAATGCAGTTCATATCTTAATAATAGGCAGGTAATAAGCAAGAAGTAAACGGTGTGAACTGTGACTAAACTAAAGTATTACCAACTTTTTTTTTCTGTATTTAAGATTAATCTAATAGCTTATTTTTGTGTAATAACCCTGGATGTGTTTTTTTTTTCTGCTGGTGATTTTCAGCCAACGATAAACTTCTGGTTAAAGGTGTATGTGCCCTTTTACAGCACCAATGTTGTAATGTAACTAAATATAATCAGTTAAATAGACTTAGACTTAGTTGTTCAAGTGTAAAAACGAGATGAAAGCGTTGATGCAAGCGCCATCAGTAGCAGCAGGCTAGCGTAGAAACTCCATTGAAAATACAGTGGTTCAATACTTATCCATATTTTAAAGACATGGCGCAAAACATTGTCATTTAATTCCGTGTTCTTGTTACGGTCTGATTCCTACTTTTTATTGTATATCAATCAGGCAGGGAAGATCACTGATTTTTAAAGAAATCAGATCTTAAATGTGATGATTTTGCAATGGCGTGTCAGTTCACCGGAAGCGATTAGGCTGGCTGACTGAAAATTATAGTCCCCGTGCATCCCTAACTCATTGTGACTTGACTATGTTTTTAAGATGAATCTAATAACTTATTTTTTGTGTAATCAGCCTGTATGTGTTGTTTCCCTCAGGCTCATGGTTTGTGTCCTCTTCATCTGGCTGCTGCCGGTGGACACGCTGAAGTGGTGAAGGTCCTTCTGGAGGCTGGAGCTTCAGTGACGGAGGAGGATGGAGTGAGTTACAAACACGGCTCTATCAGAAGAATAACAGCAAATCTAATACAGAAACCTAGCTGTGTTTCCATGTAAATGTATGCGCAAAACTGTAATATTGCGTAAAACACTTGTGTTTCCATCCAATGAGAATCAAAAGAGAACAGAATCATCACTTCCTGATAAATTAAAGGCAAATATTGATCAGAGACTTGTAGTTTAGTGAGTGGGATTTGCCAGTGGGGTGTTTTTTGCGCCGCTGAAGATGAAACGCAATGAACGCGGTGAATGCCGTGGCTTTTGACTTAAGACAGTTCTGGAGGGAATAATAATAGAAGAATAATAATACTGAAGCACTGTGATGAAGGACTGACGGAGGGCTGAGGCCTTTTACAATCAGCAGAACAACATTTCAGATCTGCAACAATGGAAAGCTGCAAACTCCATTAATGCAAAGTCCCTGAAACACACATTTACATCTGATCATATGACCTGTTCAAACTAAATCACATCACTTTACTGGTTTAGAACAAGCCTAGGGTAAGTACGTGATGCCAATGTTCATTTTTGGGTAAAATATACCTTAAAATCTTACACATTTAATAATAACAATAATAATATTAATAGGGGCGATGCAGTGGCACAGTAGGTAGTGCTGTCGCCTCACATCAAGAAAGTCACTGGGTCTTTAGTTCAAGCCTTGGCTCAGTTGGCGTTTCTGTGTGGAGTTTGCATGTTCTCCCTGCGCTCGCGTGGGTTTCCTCCGGGTGCTCCGGTTTCCCACACAGTCCAAAGATATGTGGTACAGGTGAATTGGGTAGGCTAGATTGTCCGTAGTGTATGAGTGTATGTGTGAATGAGTGTGTGTGGATGTTTCCCAGAGATGGGTTGCGGCTGGAAGGGCATCCGCTGCGTAAAAACGTGCTGGATAAGTTGGCGGTTCATTCCGCTGTGGCGACCCCGGATTAATAAAGGGACTAAGCTGAAAAGAAAATGAATGAATGAATAACATTAATAATAATAATAATTACAATACAAATTAAATACTTTGGGGCGAGGCAGTGGCGCAGTAGGTAGTGCTGTCGCCTCACAGCAAGAACGTCGCTGGTTCGAGCCTTGGCTGGGTCAGTTGGCGTTTCTGTGTGGAGTTTGCATGTTCTCCCTGCCTTCGTGTGGGTTTCCTCTGGGTGCTCTGGTTTCCCCCACAGTCCAAAGACATGCGGTACAGGTGAATTGGGAAGACTAAATTGTCCCTAGTGCATGAATGTGGCTGGAAGGGCATCCGCTGCGTAAAACAAATGCTGGATGAGTTAGCGGTTCATTCCGCTGTGGCGACCCCGGATTAATAAAGGGACTAAGCCAAAAAGAAAATGAATGAATGAATGAATGAATTAAATACTTTGGAATAACATGAAAGTAGGCAAATTGATGACATTATTATTGTTTTTTTATTATTATGTTAATCACAATCATGTCGTTCCAAACTCATACAACATCTGATGTTTGTCTTCTGAACTCAAATTATTTTTGAGATATGTATATGAAAGTTTTCTGTCTCCTTATTGAAAGTCTGTTGCACTTTAAAATGTTAATAAATAAATCACAAAATACTGGAAAATGGAAATCATAAAATAAGGTCAAGAATCTTGGTGCTATTCTGGAGTCAGATATGAGTTTCAGTAGTCATAAGTAAATCAGCATACTATCATCTCAAAACATTGCAAGAATTAGATGCTTTGTTTCCAGTGAGGAAACTTGTTCATGGTTTTATCAGCAGCAGTTTGGATTACTGTAATGGACTCCTCAGTCAGACAGTTGCAGCTCATCCAGAACGCTACTGCCAGGATTCTGACCAGAACCAGGAAATCAGAGCACATCACACCTATATTTTTGAGCTAATTATTATACACCAACGTGTGAGATCTCTTCGCTCTAAGGATCGTCTCTATCTGCAAGTTCCACGATCGCGCTTAAAATGTCGAGGTGATAGAGCGTTCTCAGTAGCCACTCCAAGAACGATCTTCCACTCTCCTTAAGAACAGCTCCAACTTTTGAGTCTTTTCAGAGGTCACTGAAAACACACTTATTTACTTTAGCTTTTAATCATGTGATGTGAGTTCATGTATTTTGGTTTTTGTGTATATTTGCATGCGTTTGTTTTATGTACAGCCCTTTGGTACCCATTGTGGTTTGTTGAAAGTGCTATAGAAATAAGTTGAGTTGAGTTGTTCTCAGGTATTTTCACTGGCTCCCAGTTACATTCAGAATAGATTTTAAAGTATTATTACATTCTGGAGTTTATTCAACAAATGCGTTTCCTCATAGTAATGGTTTACTATTACTATTTTCAAAATGTTTGCATACCTTGTTATTTCACTCGAGAACTTTTGATGTGAGATTCCAACATGCACATAAAAACAGGTGGATGGAAACGAATCTTCATCTGCTTGACCTTTGACCCTTTCAGGAAGGCATGACGGCTGTTCACCTGGCAGGCAAAAACGGCCACACACACATCCTGGAGGTGCTGAGAGGAAGCGTTCCCCTGAAGATCCAGAGTTCTAAGGTGCTTCACCTCATCACAGGAGATCTGCCTAGAAAAGTCAAGCAGAAGAGACTGTTTTACTGTCAATGACCTGTCTCTGTGTGTGTGTGTGTGTTTATGTGTGTAGACAGGGTTTACAGCTCTGCATGTGGCGGCCTCTTTCGGACAGATGGATTTCGTCAGAGAAATCCTGACTAAAGTTCCTGCGACGATACGAAGCGAATTCCCCACAGTCAGTGGCAAAGATGACATAAAGAGACAACAGCCTTTAGCTGAGGTGACGCAACACACACTGATACACTCAATCATTTACAATCAGAACTTCATATGCTTTTACAGCAGCTCAGACAGAAGAAAAAAGTCACATTCATGTCTTAAACAAGTGAAAAAGAAAAAGCTATGCCTCATTCCTTCATTTTTAATATAATGTGGAGTGTTTTGTTTACACTGGGGGTCAAACTTAGGATCTGAGCATTGCTGTTTTCAAGTTCATCAGATAAAATTAATACGGTTTTATTACTTAATACGTGTCCTTACACAGGGCTATTATAGGTAGCCAAATCTAAACCCAAATAGCTCTTAAAAGGTTCATTCATTTCCTTCAGCTTGGTCCCTTTATTCATCAGGGGTTTCCACAGCGGAATGAACCGCCAACTTATCCAGCATATGTTTTACACAGCAGATTCCCTACCAGCAGCAATGCAGTACTGGGAAACGCACACATTCACACACAATACACTGCGGCCAATTTAGTTGATCAATTCCCCTATAGCGCATGTGTTTAGACTGTGGGGGAAACCGGAACACCCAGAGGAAACCCACGCCAACATGGAGAGAACATGCAAACTCCACACACGTCCCCTAAGGTTATATCTTTTAAAGAAATAGCTGTTAGAAACTGCATAAAATATTGAAGATGTGCATTTTGAAAGTCTTCAATGATGAGTCTTGTTGAACTTTGCTCTTGTTAAGAAATGGGTGTAAACCAACCTGAATGCAGTTCAAGCATTAAGCATATTGTTAAAACATTCACCCTCGGGAATCAGTTTTGGGTGAAGTAATATATTACAATCTTGACTTACTTAAAAAAAGGAATAAAACAGTAATTTTTTAAGGAATGTAAAAAAAATGTGATGTTGTTTGTGTGTGTGTGTGTGTGTGTGTGTGTACGTGTACGTGTTTTGTGACATGTCAGGACACAAATCTGTATAATGACATAGGTATGACACAGGTATTACAAAAACGAGGTGAAATTTGAGGACATTGGTGAAGTCCTCATTTCTCAAAATGCTTATAAATCCCACAGGATGAGTTTAATCAGAGAGTAAAGCTGCACACTGTCTCCTGTGATGTTGGGTTTAGGGGTAGGGTGGGGTTAGGGCAATACAATATACGGTTTGGACAGTATAAAATGAATGGAAACCTATGTAATGTACCCACTTTTCACAAAAAGAAACGTGTGTGTGTGTGTGTGTGTGTGTGTGTGTGTGTGTGTGTGTGTGTGTATGTGTGTGTGTGTGTGCGTGCGTGCGTGCGTGTGTTCAGTCAGGTTTTACTCCTCTTCATCTGGCGTCTCAGTCGGGTCATGAGAGTGTGGTCCGCCTGCTGCTGAACTGTCCTGGTGTTCAGGCCGATGCGGAAACAAACATTCAGGTGAGAGCTCAGTTACAGTGCATACAGCTGAAGTCAGAATTATTAGCCCTCCTGTATATTTTTTTCCTTAATTTCTGTTTAACGGAGAGCAGATTTTCTACAACACATTTCCAATCATAATAGTTTTAATAACTCATTTCTAATAACTGATTTATTTTCTCTTTGCCATGATGACAGTAAATAATATTAAACTAGATATTCTTCAAGACACTAATATTCAGCTTAAAGTGACATTTAAAGGCTTAACTAGGTTAATTAGTGTAAAGTTAGGGTAATTAGGCAAGTCATTGTATAACAGTGGTTTGTTCTGGAGACTATCCAAAACTAATATTGCTTAAGGGGGCTAATAATATTGACCTTAAAATGGCTTTAAAAAATGTAAAACTGCTTTTATTCTGGCCGAAATAAAACAAATAAGACTTTCTCCAGAAGAAAAAGTATTATCAGACATACTGTGAAATTTTCCTGAATCTGTTGAACACGTTCAGGGCTCCAGCCCTCTTCATCTGGCGGCTCAGTGCGGACACACAGCAGTGGTGGGTCTCCTGCTCAGCCGCTCCTCATCTCTGCTCCATCAGACGGACAGACGGGGACGCTCCGCTCTGCATCTGGCCGCCGCACACGGACACGTGGACATGGTGCGAGTCCTGCTGGGACAAGGAGCTGAAATCAATCATACCGACATGGTGAGCACCACTGACCCCTCAACATGGAGAATCGCTTCATTTCAGTCAATGATTCAGTTCATGCACTGTACAATCTGCTAATGAACAGTCTCTGTTTTTTGTGTGTGTTCTGTTTATTTGCGGTTGTGAATTGCATTATGGGATGTTGAGCTCTGCTCTGTTGTCTTTTGTGTGTTGAAAATTCACCAGTTTAATAAAGTGACTTTTATTGACCTTTTAATCAACAAAAAAAATTATAATAATATAATATGCTGAAAATAATATAGTGTATAAGAAATAATATATAGAGAAATAAGTCTGTAAAACAACAGAGAAGGTGCTGCAGTTTCAAGAGTTCACACTTAGCTGATGATTGATTATAAAGCTTGTTAGGCATGCTGTCCCGGGAGAGAGCCCTGAGCTCATAAGATCCTCTAGCCTGGGGCTCCCTCCCTTTTGCAATGCGAGAGGGGAGTTTGAGCTCAGGTAGATCTGGAGAACTCCCCTGCTGTAGTAGCTAATGAACAGTTCAAGAGTTCACACTTAGCTGATAATCAATAAAGCGTATTTGGCATGCTGTCCTGGGAGAGAGCCCTGAGCTCGTAATATCCTCGAGCCCGGGGCTCCCACCCGTTAGAAGGGCGAGAGGGGAGTTTGAGCTCAGGAAGGTCTGGAGAACTCTCCTGCTGTAGTAGCTAATGAACAGTTCAAGAGTTCACACTTAGCTGATAATCAATAAAGCGTATTTGGCATGGTGTCCCAGGAGAGAGCCCTGAGCTCGTAATATCCTCGAGCCTGGGGCTCCCACCCGTTAGAAGGGCGAGAGGGGAGTTCGAGCTCAGGTAGGTCTCGAGAGCTCCCCTGCTTGTCGCTGCGTGAGAAGTGTAAACTAGGGTTGTTTCATTGATAATTTGGTTTAGTCGATTGACTATGTTTTATGTTTTTGGACGGTGGGAGGAAACCGGGGGAAACCCACGCGGACACGGGGAGAACATGTAAACTCCGCACAGAAACACCAACCAGTCCTGTAGGAAGTTGGACTAGTGGTGTTCTTGCTGTGAGGCAACAGTGCTAGCCGCTGGGCTACCGTGTCGCCCATCGGAAAAAGAGGGAGGAAGTAGGGGTGGAAGGGGGGGGAAGCTTCAAGACGAAGATAACTGGAGTGAAAAACTCTGGATATTTATAATGCTTCAGTAATCATCTAATTGGTCAGATTACGGAGCTAATGAGGAGATAGCCGTGTTGATTATAAGCACGTCATCCTCTTAAAATTAGTTTATGAATAAACCACACATAGTGCTTGCTCTTAAGAGATAACTACTTACTAGGGGTCTATGGTGCTGATTTGGATTAGTCAATTAACTTAAGTTGCATGTTTTTGGATGGTGGGAGGAAACCGGGGAACCCGGCGGAAACCCACGTGAGCACGGAGAGAATGTGTAAACTCCACACAGAAACGTCGGCTGGCTTGGTAAGGACTAGAATCAGTGACGTTCTTGCTGTGAGGCAACAGTGCTAACCACTGGGCCACCGTGTCACCCATCTAGGAAAGGAGGAGGAGTTGGGGTGGAAGGGGGGATTCTTCAAAACAAAGATGGCTGTGATATGGAACTGAGGGTATTTATAGTGGCTTAGGAATCATCTGATTGGTGAATCATAAATTGAATAATGCGGGGCCGGCTGCTACAATCATAAACACGTGATCCTCTCCAAATAAGTTTATAAATAAACTTCACTCACTACATTATATTTTTGTAGTGTAATATACAACACCAACCCAGACAATTTAGCACTTTAAACTATTAAAAATGTTCATAAAAGTCACTTTTTTTAACTTTTCGAGGTTAAAAGTTGTTGGGAGAAAGATCAAACTCCCTTAATGCAATTCAAAAGCAGAAATAAATGGGGAAAATAATATATTTTACTGTGTCTATCACAAAATTAAATTAATTAACTAAATAAGGCTGATCTTAATGGACTCGTTAACATGTGTCTATATTTGGTTTGTAACTTGTTTATGTGTGTGTTCAGAGTGGCTGGACGGCACTGCATTACGCTGCTGAAGCCGGCTGTCTAGAGGTGTTGTTGTTTTTGGTGGAGAGCGGTGCATCTGCGTGTGCCGAGTGTCATAGCGGACGGACGCCGCTGCAGTACGCGGCTCAGCAGAACCACGAGTCCGCTGTCATATTCCTGCTAAGACGAGAGAAAAACACACTCCGGCTGCTGGACGACAAGAAGGTCAGACTCACTGCTGCACTCTTCAGTCTGTGTGGGGTTTATATTGTTTTATTACACGGCTGTCTGGAATACTCTATTCTGATTGGCCAGTCGCGACATTCCAAAATATGTTATTCCCAGATAACAACTGCTAAATAAAGCAGACTCATCTGGGAACTGAGAATCACATTGACCATCAGTGAATCTGTCATGCTGTGGTTTTTGACTGTTTAGTGCCATCTAGTGTCTGAATAATGTGTAGGTTAATGTATACTCCATCAGCTGTTTCAGTCAGCTTTGTGTTTTTGACTGTTTGGCACCATCTAGTGTCTGAATAATGCGCAGGTTAGTGTATACTCCATCAGCTGTTTCAGTCAGCTTTGTGTTTTTGACTGTTTGGCACCATCTAGTGTCTGAATAATGCGCAGGTTAGTGTATACTCCATCAGCTGTTTCTGTTTCTGTTTCTGTCAGCTTTGTGTTTTTGACTGTTTTAGTGCCATCTAGTGTCTGAAGAATGCACAGGTTAGTGTATACTCCATCAGCTGTTTCTGTCAGCTTTGTGTTTTTGACTGTTTGGTGCCATCTAGTGTCTGAATAATGCACAGGTTAGTGTATACTGCATCAGCTGTTTTAGTATCTGTCAGCTTTGTGTTTTTGACTGTTTGGCGCCATCTAGTGTCTGAATAATGCACAGGTTAGTGTAAACTCCATCAGCTGTTTTCGTTTCCATCAGCTTTGCGTTTTTGACTGTTTGGCTCCATCTAGTGTTTGAATAATGCACAGGTTAGTGTATACTCCATCAGCTGTTTTCGTTTCCATCAGCTTTGCGTTTTTGACTGTTTGGCGCCCTCTAGTGTCTGAATAATGCGCAGGATAGTGTATACTCCATCAGCTGTTTTAGTTTCTGTCAGCTTTGTGTTTTTGACTGATTGGCACCATCTAATGTCTGAATAATGCACAGGTTAGTGTAAACTCCATCAGCTGTTTTCGTTTCCATCAGCTTTGCGTTTTTGACTGTTTGGCGCCATCTAGTGTCTGAATAATGCACAGGTTAGTGTATACTCCATCAGCTGTTTTTGTCAGCTTTGCGTTTTTGCTGTTTGGCGCCATCTAGTGTCTGAATAATGCGCAGGATAGTGTATACTCCATCAGCTGTTTTAGTTTCTGTCAGCTTTGTGTATTTGACTGTTTGGCACCATCTAATGTCTGAATAATGCACAGGTTAGTGTATACTCCATCAGCTGTTTTAGTTTCTGGCAGCTTTGTGTTTTTGACTGTTTAGCGCCATCTAGTGTCTGAATAATGCACAGGTTAGTGTATACTCCATCAGCTGTTTTTGTCAGCTTTGCGTTTTTGCTGTTTGGCGCCATCTAGTGTCTGAATAATGCACAGGTTAGTGTATACTCCATCAGCTGTTTCTGTCAGCTTTGTGTTTTTGACTGTTTGGCGCCATCTAGTGTCTGAATAATGCACAGGTTAGTGTATACTCCATCAGCTGTTTTAGTTTCTGTCAGCTTTGCGTTTTTGTCTGTTTGGCGCCATCAAGTGTCTGAATAAACAAACAGCTGATGCATTTCTAAATTCTTAAACATTTTAAAAATTGTTCTTATTCTTCTGAAACTAACCAAAATGTGTTTGTTTTCATTAGTTCATATTCAATCTGATGGTGTGCGGGCGCATGAATGACAATCAGTCTCTGGAGGAGCTGGTTTTACACTCGTCTGCACCTCTGGATACGGCTGTGCGCCTGTCTCGAGCTCTGAGTGTGTGTGCGCTCAGAGAAAAGGAGCGGTCGGTGGATCTGCAGGCTGCAGCGCGTCACTGTGAGCTCATAGCGTCTGACCTGCTGTCTTTATCCGCATCTGCTGGGGGTCAGGGTGTGGGCGCGGGTCCCATCCTCAGGGCCGTGGACCACCGCGGGCTCAGTGTACTGGACTGCCTGATCGAGGGCCGGCAGAAGGGCGTGGTGTCCCAGCCGGCGGTGCAGACGTACCTGACAGAGGTGTGGTGTGGAGGCCTGCAGTGGGACTCCTGGAAGATCCTGCTACTGTTCTGCTGCCTGCTGCTGTGTCCGCCATTGTGGCTCCTGCTCGCACTGCCGCTCACACACAGGTACAGTCTGGATGAATGCACTGGAAGAACATAATTGTTTGATGCTGTTATCTCCGCCCCGCAGTAAATGCTGTTCTGCTATAGGCTGAGTGGCCCAAATGGGAATATAGAGGAAAACAGCCAAATAGAGAATGTATGTAATCAACACAGGCTCATTGGGAAATGTACCCCCGTATACATTTCTGAAGAGCATGAATTATGTAGCCAGAGGTACAAATGACTGCATTTCACCTTTAAAACGAATGCTACGGGGCGGTATGACGCTGCCGACGGTTTCTGTTTCTTTTTGCGGTACCAGCTGACTGCTTAGCTCATTGTGGATGGCTTGTCCGCTGTTACCAGTTTGCTCAGTGGCTCGCCACGTATGTCGATGGACTTGAGATGCAGAGAGGAGTTGGCTGCGATGACAGGGTTCGAGTCCAGTAAAGAACAGTTCCATAAAGCAGGTAAAACAAAAACAGAAAGAAATAAACAAACAAACAAGTAAATAACGGGGTGAGAATGTGGTGAAATCTGAAAAACATGGTAAAAATCAGGCGCCCGCGAAAACTGTTCTTTTTATGCATTACTTTTGAAAACAACATTGGTTGGGTTTAGGGACGGGGTGGGTGGCCAATTGGTGCTTTTCAAAACACTATTGGTTGGGTTTAGGGAAGGGGTGGGCGGGTCAATCTGTGTTTTTAAAAACACTATCAGTTGGGTTTAGAGAAGGGGTGAGTGGGCCAATTGGTACTTTTGAAAACTTACTTTGGTATAGGGAAGGGGTAGGCTGGTCAATCTGTGTTTTTAAAAACACTATCGGTTGGGTTTAGGGAAGGGGGTGGGTAGGCCAATCGGTGCTTTTGAAAACACTATTGGTTGGGTTTAGGGAAGGGGTGGGTGGGCCAATCTGTGCTTTTGAAAACACTATTACTTTGGTATAGGGAAGGGGTAGGCTGGTCAATCAGTGTTTTTGAAAACACTATCGGTTGGGTTTAGGGAAGGGGGTGGGTGGGCCAATCGGTGCTTTTAAAAACACTATTGGTTGGGTTTAGGGAAGGGGTGGGCGGGCCAGTCAGTGCTTTTGAAAACACTATTGGTTGGGTTTAGGGAAGGAGAAAAGTGGGGATATCGATCGGTGGGTCGATCAGTCAGTCAGTTAGTCAGTCAGTCAGGATTTACGCGAGAACAGCAGGCATGAATGACACACACGAGAGAAATTTGAGATCTGAAAAAGCGTACACATCGGCCTCCGGTGGATTCAGGAAAGCAAAAACTGCAAAAATACCTCCTGGGACGTATTTCCCACTCTCCAGAAATGTATACAGGGGTACGTATCAATATTGAGTCTGGGTTGTATGTAATTGTTTGTTTTTCCACACAGCTTCAACAGCATCCCAATCGTGAAGTTCATGAGCCACCTGGTGTCCCACATCTTCCTGCTCACTCTGTTCATCCTCACCATCGTGTACCCACCCGTGAGTCCTCTATCCCAGGCCCGTCTGATGCCCAGCTGGAGCGAGTGTCTGCTGCTCATCTGGCTGTGTGGAATGCTAGTCTCCGAGCTGACGTTCCCCGGCGAGCGCTCCGGATTAGCCTGGATCCGTCTGCTGCTTTTGGGTTTTTCTGCCGCTGCTCTACTCTGCCACCTGCTGGCAGTGTTCACCCAATGGTGGCCGCCAACACATCTGCATTGTCTGTTCGCTCGTAATGTCCTGCTAGCCGTCGCGATGACTCTCGGTTTCATCCAGCTTCTCGAATTCCTCACATTCCATCATTTATTCGGCCCGTGGGCGATAATCATCAGAGACTTGATTAAAGATCTGTGCAGATTTGCTGTGATCCTGATGTTGTTTCACACTGCATTTACATTAAGTCTCACGGCATTATGCCAGCCGCTTTATCCACAAGAACAGCATAACAACACGACAGAAGTGACCGTTCCTGGCCCTTTAAATATGTCCGTGCTGCTTTTTTTTGCGTTGTTTGGTTTGACTGAACCTGATAAAATTCCCGATGTGGATCGATCACCTCCTGCTACGGCGGTGTTGGCTAAAATGGTGTTCGGTGTGTATCTTGTGGTAACGTTTATAGTGTTAATTAACCTGCTGATCGCGATGATGAGTGACACGTATCAGCGAATACAGGCTCAATCCGACACCGAGTGGAAGTTTGGCCGTGCCGTTTTAATTCGAGATATGAGCCGCAAATCTGGCATCCCCTCTCCATTCAACCTGTTCACCAACCTGTTCTACTCAGTTAAAGTTGTCTGCAAACGCGCAGGTATGATTCGTTTGTCATTATTTGCATGTTTATAAACACTTTTTTTGAAAATATTCTATTTGTACAGTACTAGAGTGGAGTTGTTGAGTTTTACCATTTTTGAATGCATTTCGATGATCTTTGGGTTAGGCGGTAGCACTTTTAGCTTAGCTTAGCTTAGCATAGATCATTAAATTGGATTAGACAATTAGCATCTCGCTCAAAAATTATCAAAGAGTTTCAATAATATTCCTATTTTAAGAAAGTTTATCATATACAAGGTTTAAGTCAAGGTTTAATTAGGAAAACTAATTAGCGATATGCTAATGGTCTAATCCAATTTAATAATCTATGCTAAGCTAAGCTAAAAGTCCTCCCACCAGACCTGGAAATGGATTCAAAATGTACTTTTGTTTTACTGTTTACCTCCAGGAAAGTTGTAAAATAAGCCTTTTTCCCACGAAAAAGCTGATTTGATGCCATGGTCACATTTACTGTTTAGCTAAATTTCATGTGTCATCTTATGTACATTTAATTTTATCACAATTAAAGGGCACCTATTATGCTAAAATCACGTTTATAAGGGGTTTAAACACAGCTGTTTGTCAGCAGTGTGTGAATATATCCAGCTTCTAATGGTAAACATGCATTAATTGTATGTTTTATAATCAGACTTGATCAAAACAGTCTGCAGAAACACTTTGATTGACATTCTCACTTTGTATGATGTCATCAGAGGTGGAAAGCCCCGCCCATTAGTGACCAACTCTCTCTCAGTAGCATAGGAGGTTAGTCTTGTTTTTGAGTATGCCACTATGCTGATACACAGGCGTTTTTAGCTCCGCCCTCTGCTGAAAAGAGCACAATCTCATTTGAATTTAAAGTGACAGTCACCAAAATGCCACAAATAGGATCAAAGTCTAAAAGGGTCAGTTTCAGAGAGTTTGACAACATTATCTGTGTGTTATTTTGAGCTGAAACTTCACACACACACTCTAGGCACATGAGAGACTTATTTTATAACTTGTCAAAAGAGGCAAAAAGGTCCTCTTTAAGTCATTTTAAATATAAATTCTGACTTCAACTGTAAGTTACATTGCAACTACATGCCAACTAATTCTCAATAGAGTACTAGTAGCCTCGTTGCTCATTATCTGCTGACACTGCTCCACCAGCAGACATTCAACGGACTATAAAAAACTTTGCAAGTACATGTCAGCTTAGACTAACCCTAACCCCAACCTAACAGTCTACTAAAACTCTAATGAGAATCCGTTGCCATGTACAGTACTTTCAGTGTAATTTACAATCAAGAAAATGTGTAAAAGGGACCATCAAAATAAAGTGGTACCGAGCATTTTTCTATGTGAATGTGTAGTGAAACAGTAGTGATATTGAGTTTTTTTTGGGTTGTTGTTGTGTGTTTAGGGAAGATGTGCTCGTCGGAGTCTCGTGATGTGATGAATGAGGATGAAGATGCTGAAGGTTTGTCGGATTCTCGCTCTCTGGATCTTCTGTCTCAGGCGTCTGTCAGCGGCGTCAGAGGAAACAAGAGGACACAGATCCTGCCAGAGGGCAAGTACACACACACACACACACACACACACACACACACACACACACACAAATACTGTTCATTTCTTATATAATTTGATAGGAGATTCATTTCAATGTTAAATGTAAATTTTAAATATAAAATACTATTAAATCTATTTTAAAAAATATTGACCCTTTGTTTTCACCATATTTTTGTGAAGTTTACTTTTATGTTTGATGTAAAATATGAAATATTAAATTCTTTATCAGGAAAACTGAAAGAAAAAATCACTCAAACGATACATATTAATTGAATAAAATAAATTGCATGCATTAATACTTAATATTTAATTTATATTTTAATCACATAATGATTATCAGACATGTATAGTTTCATAATTTTTTTTTAGTGGACCAAGGAAAATGAATGAATGAATGAATGAATAAATGAATGAATGAATGAATGAATGAAAGAGCTGATATATTTGTCATGAAGGTAATAAATGCACAAATAAATAAACAAATTAATAGTGTAATCTTTGCATTTCCAATCATTAACTGATTTATTGATTAATTTAAATATAAATGTAATATTTTATATTAAACATTAAGAATTTGATATTTTTAAACATTCCTTTTGATTATAATATTTTCATAATAGTATTTTATTTGAGCTTATTTGACTTTGCCATGTGTCTCAAGCAGCGCTGTCTGTTTCTGTGCAGGTGGTCAGATCTCACTGGCCCATTCCGGAGGTCATGTGCGCGTGGAGAATGTTGCTGATTGGCCGTCGGTGGTCCAGCAGTTTCTGTCTCAGCGCAGGCAGAGAGACAGATCAACAGCAGAGAGAGACGAATGAACCACACGTTTATCCCAACAGATGAGTTTACGCTGCCTTTGAGCATCATTCTGAAGCCGCTGTTAGCTTCAGCCTGTCACTGCCTGTGGATTTCTCTGATGTTCACTCCTCTCTATACATCTCTACCGCTCACCAAGAGTGCATTTATTTGATCGAAAATACAGGACATTTTTGAAATATTATTACAACTTAAAATGAATATACAGTACTGTACAGTATAGTGAACTGTCATTTATATCTGCAGTCTAAAGCTGAAATTTTCAGTCATTCAAATGCTAATTTGATGATCAAGAAACATTTCGGATCATTATCAGTGTTGAAAAAAGTTGTACTGCTTTATATTTTAGTGGAAACCATGATTTATTGGGTTTTTTATTAGTATTTGCAGATATTATAGAAAGTACAATATAACACCATTAATTTACAAGGTTTTTTGTAACTTAAAAATGTATTTACTAACATTTTTGATCAATCTAATACATCCTTGCTAAACAAAAGTATTCATTTCTTCAAATAAATATATATATATATGATAGTAGTTGCTTATGCTGTACATCTGTCTCTGATTTCTGATGTATAGCGATTGGTGTAAAGAAACCAACTGGAATACTCATATTTGTTTTGCTAACTGTTTATTTGTCAATGAAAAAGACTTCTAGCAACCAAAATGTTAAATATTGTAGCAAAAACACTGCCAGAACAACAAGTTGCAATGTTATTATTATTTTATACTAATAACATAGAAAAATATCAGTGTTTTTGATGTGTTACATGCGTGTTTTTTTAAATAACATTTTTATTTCTTATTATTTTAATTTTATTTTTATTTAAAACGTTCAAATTTAGTCTAAAAATCATTTAAAACTTGAATTTTCCTCTTTTTTTTTTTAAATCTTGTCTAGTTTGAAGGTGAATTAAATTATTTTGAGTTCAAGTAATGGAAAAAGCACTTTGCATTGACTTATTGATCTTATATTACAGCCAGTGTATGCTCAAATATAGCTGTGTAAACACATACTGTGCAAGGAGATTAGTTCTTTTACTTTAGGTGCCTAAAAAAGTGTTGATTGTTCTTTTTTGAACCTTCTGTTGTCTCAAACTCTTCAGTAATCTCAAATGATGTCTGTTACTCTTCTGAAAGAGAAATAAAAAACTAAAATAATAATAAAAGTCTAAATGTTCAAGCATTGCTAATAAACCTGGAGCAGTCTTCTGTCATCTGATTGATTTTTTTTTTTTTAGCAAGTAAAAAAACGTGATTATTATTTTTCAGTCAAATCTTGTAGACTAAAGGTCCAATATGGCTTTGCTTGATTATCTAATAACTGTTTAGGAAAAGTATCATACAGAATGTTTTGACGAAGGTTTATTTCCAGAACCTTTACTTTCCCTGTTCCTCAGCGGTGAAATTATTTCCTTCAGCCACTAAACCAGGCATGGGCAAACTCGATCCTGGAGGGCCGGTGTCCCTGCAGAGTTTTGCTCCAGCACTAATCAAACACACCTGAACACCCTAATTAGTGTCTTCAAGATCACTAGAAAGCTACAAGCAGGTGTGTTTGATTAGGGTTGGTGCAAAACTATGCAGGGACACCGGCCCTCCAGGATCGAGTTTGCCCATCCCTGCACTAAACCATCTCAGATCGTTTGACGAAGAATTATTTGTTAATATTCATTCATTCATTTTCTTGTCGGCTTAGTCCCTTTATTAATCTGGGGTCACCACAGCGGAATGAACCGCCAACTTATCCAGCATATGTTTTACACAGCGGATGCCCTTCCATGCTCTACAGACAATTTAGCCTACCCAATTCCGCATGTACTGCATGTCTTTGGACTGTGGGGGAAACCGGAGCACCCTGAGGAAACCCACGCGAACGCAGGGAGAACATGCAAACTCCACACAGAAACGCCAACTGACCCAGCCAAGGCTCGAACCAGCTACCTTCTTGCTGTGAGGCGACAGCACTACCTATTGCGCCACTGCGTTGCCCTATTGGTTAATGTGTCACTACTTAATTTTTATATTGCATTATTCGAAAAAAATTATAGGAGCGACACGGTGGCTCAGTGATTAGCACTGTGGCCTCACAGCAAGAAGGTTGAAGTCCCGGCTGGGTCTATGTGAAGTTTGCATGTTCTCCCCGTGTTGGCGCGGGTTTCCTCTGGATGGGATTAATATTACATTACTTTTTTCAGTTTCATCCAAGTCAAACTTTGTTCCCACTTTATATTAAGCGTCCTTAAATACGATGCACTTGCATCAAAAAATAAATAATATGCACTTTCTGTGTTCATAATGTATTTGAGAACACTTGTGGTGCTCTTGAGTTGGCATAGGGGTAGGGTTATGGACAGGTTTGGTGGTATGGGTAGGTTTAAGAGTGGGTTAAGGTGTAAGGGATGGTCAACAGTGTATTTACAAATGTAATTACAGAAGTTAATTACAGATGTAATTACATACAGGTATTTGAGAACACTAGTGGGGCTCTTGAGTTGGGATAGGGGTAGGGTTATGGACAGGTTTGGTGGTATGGGTAGGTTTAAGGGTGGGTTAAGGTGTAAGAGATGGTCAACAGTGTATTTACAAATGTACAGATGTAATTACATACAGGTATTTACTCAAGCATAAGTACACCGTAAACACATGCATTTACACAATAAGTTCATTGTAACGAATTATTAATTTCTGTGTAAATACATATTAGTTAAGGCCACCTTATATAAAGTGGGACCAAAGCTTTAATTTGAGGAATAAACACATTTAGCTGTAACAAATTACAGTAATTAGTTTTTTATGCAGTGTACACTCAGAAATACATGTACAAATGCTCTCAATGGGTCAGTACCCTTTCATAAGGCACAATTTTCTTCTATAAGGGTCCATATTAGTACCTTAAGACTCCATATTGAAACTTAATAGTACATATTTACAGCTTTTGTGCTTTAAATCTTTATTTGTTATTCCACATGTGTATTAAAACTGACTTGCTGCATTGCAATCTGACATGAGACTGTGTTGATATCCACTTGTTCCCCTCTGAATGGAAATGAAAGCGGTTTTTCAGTCAGAAAAATGATGATTTCCACTCTCACAGGAAGAGTCTCTCAATGTCTGCTTTTAGGAGCAGATTGATGAGTGAAATGCTGAAATCGCTCTGTCCAGAGTTAAACCTGACAGACGTTGACCGCTAGAGTAAACATCTGTAACCCACCACAGTTTCTCACTTTTATGGAGCTTCATTTTTGGCTGTGTGTTTATGCTGAGGCTGTAACTCATCCGTCCTGCTGGTAAAGGGTTTTTTTTAAAGAAAAATGTCCTGCAATTACGCAAAAATAACAGCAAATTGACTCTTTCATCCGATCATGCATTAATCAGACCAAACAGACGACATTAATGTGTGTTTCCTGTTTTCAGCTTCTCATGTTGCTAAATTTACATCCATAAAAGCTTTCTCGTTCGCTATATTCATCTTCCTGTTTAATGATTCAATTCCAGAGTGCATGAATACAAAAACACTGAAACAAAAATACCCTCATTTCGTCCATATTTGACCGTATTTAAATTTATTCATCTAGCAGACGCTTTTATCCAGAGAGACTTACAACTGAGGAGGCATTCAGCGATTCAACAAGAAGAGGCGATACACACAACAAGTGCTGATTATACAAAGGAACTTAATGCTCAGAGAATTAAGTGCTAGATAAAGGATGGGGGGATTTTATTTTAATAGAGAGAAAAGTGTTTCTGCAGGTGGTTTGTCAAGCCCACTCACCTGTGAAGCACTCTTCATAAATGCAAAAATGTTTTAAAGAGATGTAGAGAGATTGTAAGAATGTGTCTGCTGCAAAAACTGGTGCAAGTGTCAGTTAAAGTGTCAGAGAGATGAAAGAGTGTGTTTTCTACAGGTGGTTTGTCAAGCCCACTCACCTGTGAAGCACTCTTCATAAATGCAAAAATGTTTTAGAGAGCTATAGAGGGATTGTAAGAATGTGTCTGGTGCAAATGTCAGTTAAAGTGTCAGAGAGATGAAAGAGTGTGTTTTCTACAGGTGGTTTGTTAAGCCCACTCACCTGCATAGTTTTTGAAGTTGTAACATAGACTGTAAAAGATATGTACGTAATATCCGTGACATCACTCATAGGTTTTTTGAAGAGCGTAAATGAAGCTATAAGTAGGCATCGCCAACCGTCGCCATTTTGTTTGTGCGCCATCGCACCTACCAGGGGTGACCAAATAAGGGCAAAGAGGTGGAGCGTCAGTGGAGTTAAAAACGCCTGTTAGCATTTTGCTAAGACGGACTTTTCTTTGGGAGAAACGCTTAATACTTCATTACCTGCGACTCGTTTGTGTTCTGACCACATGTGCTTGGTTGTAAACTATATCAATAAAGTTTTTAGACTTTTAAAAAACACTGTTGTAATACATTGAGCCACTAAACATTGTTCCTATGATGTTTTTTTACAGGAGGAAAGTGCAAATTACTTCCAAATACCTCAAATATAGTCTGTGTTAGTTAATGCAAGGCTGTTTATTAAATCCAGGCATAACACACACCGTTTCGGATGACTGTTTTAAAGCCAGATAATTAATCTGTCAGATTCTGGAGTGCTTTACAGTTCTAAAGAAAATTAAAAATGATAAATTATCATAAGTAAAACAAATAAATTTATAGAGATTGTATATAAGTATATAATTTCACTCATCTGGGAAATAAAGGTTTCTATCCACTTCAAATGTTGACTACTGCATTTCAGAGGCCTCAAAATAGCAACACTACAATAATGCACAATAAATGCATGAACAACAATGCATTTGCTAATTAAAGGGGACATATTGTGCAAATATCACTTCTTTAAGGGGTTTAAACATGAGTGTGTGTCAGCAGTGTGTGAATATATCCAGCTTCTAATGGTAAACATGTATTAATTGTATGTTTTATAATCAGACTTGATTAAAACAGTCTGCAGAAACACTTTGATTGACATTCTCCATTTGTACGTGTCATCAGAGGAGGAAAGCCCCGCCTACTAGTGAACATCTCTCCCACATTAGCATATGAAGTCAGTCTTGTTTTTGAATCTGCCACTATGCTGACACACAGGCATTCATAGCTCCGCCCTCTTTTGAAAAGAGCACAATCTCAATTGAATTTAAAGCGACAGTCACCAAAACAGCCCGATTAGGATCAAAGCCTAAAAGGGTCAGTTTTAGAGAGTTAGACAACATCATCTGTGTGGTATTTTGCGCTGAAACTTCTCATATACACAATCTAGGCACATCAGAGAGCTTGTAAAAAGGGGCATGATAGGTGCCCTTAAAACATACCTGCCAACACTCCCGTTTTTCCCAGAGTCTCCCGTATTTCAGACCCATCTCCTGGCCACCTCCCGTTTTGCTTTGTTTCCCGATTTCGGCGTCCGTCAGCGTGATTGCAGCGACCATCAGACCCCCCCACTGAGCGTAATTTAGGCGACTGTCAGAACCCCCACCCCCCACTGAGTGTGATTTAGGCCACTGGCGCACCCCCGGATAAAATCTCCCGAATTTTATGATCCGAATGTTGGCATGTAGTGCAGGACATGAAAATGATGCTCTAGGCTGAAACTAGCAAACACACTAACAAAAACTGGTGTAGGATAGAGCTCAAGGAATGTGATGTTCATAATGTGACACACCTGTCGCTGTGGTTTTCACACACAGAGCTGATCTTAAAGTGGTTTTATAAGCTGTGGAGGACAGGAGAGATTCTCTGGGCTGTCTCAAAGTGACGGATGTTTAGATCTTCATGATGAAGAGAGACAGAAACTCCAGCAGATCCGCTCATTCACACATCCATTGTTATTAATCAATTATAATAACATCATTGTTAAACATGAATACATTTACCATCACCAAATAAATGATTAACCTTCAATATTTCAGATTTTTAAATAGCAGTATCTCTAACAACCATTGTCCGATCTGAAAAGTGTATTTATTCTGCTTCCAGACCATGTATTTGTCTCCGTTTCAAAACGTATGACTGGTTTTGTGGTCCAGGGTCACATGTGTATGTATATATATATATATATATATATATATATATATATATATATATATATATATATATATATATATATATATATATATATATATATATATATATATATGTGTGTATATATATATATATATATATATATATATATATATATATATGTGTATATATATATATATATATATATATATATATATATATATATATGTGTGTATGTATGTATGTATGTATGTATGTATGTATATATATATATATATATATATATATATATATATATATATATATATATATATATATATATATATATATATATATAATCTATATATATATATATATATATATATAATCTATATATATATATAATCTATATTTATTTATTTTTTTTACAAATACAATATATTATTCCCAGAAATCTTTCCCCAAACTTCAATTGCACTAAAAACATGTGTGATCCAAGGATGGGACACACAGACCAGAGTTTCTCTAAATATGGCTCAGGGCTGTGTGTTGATCTCCAGAGGCCTGTTTACTAGAGAGATCCCTCAGTGTAGAGGAGAGAAGGGTGGAGAACAGACAGAAAACCAGCTGCGGAGACTCTCAGAGGAGCTTTGGGTATTTCTCCAAGAGTCATGGAGATTTCAGCAGAGCTTTAACAACTTCAGAAAGCACTGGAGATCCAGCTGAAGCAGAGGAGAGAGAGATTCATCAGACCCACCGGTGAGACTCTCTTTTCTTTTTGCTCATGAATATCTTTCACATTTGAGATGTAACTGAGATGTGCATGTGCGGAGATGAACATTATGCATATTGTCTTGTATGGTCATCATGTCAGTGTTTAATCTTTAATGTGTATAGTTGTAATTCACGGCACCCTTATTCATGTAAAATCGGGATGAAACATACAGTATGAGTTGAAAACAAAATTATGAATGGAATTTAAAATATAAACAGGTGTTGGTCAATGGAGTGCAAGTACATTGTTCACAGTATTTCCAATTATATATATTTAGTTTAGCTCAAATCAAAAAGCAAATACTGTTGTGGTCAATATTATTAGCCCCCTTAGCAAGTATTATTTTTTTCCGATTGGAAAACTGGACTGTTGTCCAATGATTGCCTAATTACCTTAACTTAATTAACCAAATTAACCTAGTTAAGCCTTTAAATTGCATTTAAGCAGAATACTAGTAGCTTTAAAACTAGTATTATGTGCTGTCATCATTGCAAAGACAAAATAACCTAGTTATTAGAAGTTACTTGTTAGATTAGTTATATTAGTAATCACTTAGTAGTAGATTAGTTATTAGGTATATTAGTAAGTTATTAAAATTTAACATGATTGATATGTGAATAACATCAGAAATCATAAGAGAAAATCTGTAATTTAATTAAAACTGAATAAATAGTCGAATAATTTATAAAATAATTGAAAAGTGTATATTGAGTATTTTTTATGAAAATGTCAATATTATTAGTACTGTTATTGTATACAATATATTATTATTATTATTACACTTCAATGAACTGTCCAAGTTGAAAAATGCTATAGTCTATATAACCTTAAACCTAACTGAGCATTTTCCATGGAAAATCAGTGATCCCCCTGCAGACTGAACCATCAGGGAATGACTGGACGTAAAGTGACGTTACACAAGACTGAATCTGAAAGAACAAACTGTTAATATAAATATTGATTATAGATTATTCATGTCAATATCAATGAGAGTAAAAATGCTGATGAACGAGAATCTGAGCTTCTTGTAATGTAATTAAAGTGATGTTCAGATAAGGTCTCAGACGTCACTGAACAGGAGCACAAACTCTCTCACAAAACCCAACGCTGAAGAATGTGCCATTTTTAGAAAGCTCTGGAAAGATTCCCGCAGTGCCACTGAGAGATGCGTTTGTGCTGGACCTTTAGGGCAGTTTTTCAGTGCATATATATATATATATATATATATATATATATATATATATATATATATATATATATATATAAGAAATTAATATTAATGCTTGAAATTGAGGGTAACAATAAAGACATTTGCGTTACATATAATTTCTACTTCAAATAAATGATTGACATAAACATTCTATTCATCAAACAATCATGATTTGCTCAAAAATAACACAGCACAACTGTTTTTAACATTAATATTAATCAGAAAAGTTAATAAAGTTAAAGTTTAGAGAAAAAGTTCATTCATTTTCCTTCGGCTTATTCGCTTCATTCATCAGGGGTCGCCACAGCGGACTGAACTGCCAACTATTCCAGCATATCTTTTACACAACAAATTCCCTTCCAGCTGCAACCCAGTAATGGGAAACACCCATGCACACTCATTCACACACATACTCATGCACTACCAATTTAGTTCATCAATTCCCCAATACCGCATGTGTTTGGAAAACCGGAGCACCCGGAGGAAACCCACGCCAACACGGGAGAACATGCAAACTCCACACAGAAATCCCAACTGAGCCAGCAGGGACTCGAAGCAGCGACCTTCTTGCTGTGAGGCAACCGTGCTAACCACTGAGCCACCGTGTCGCCCCTAAACAAAAAGTTATATAATTATTCATGTAAATTATGTAATGCACAGGTTTCACGGTGCATAAATATTCCAAAAAAAAAACATTGTTTATAATTTGTGACTCTCTCATAAGCGTAAACTTTTAACATTGAAAACAAACACAATTCAAACGCTTCAGTTCGGCAACATTTTGAAGAAAGTCTTTTTTTCTTACAGAGTTACTAAATTACAGTGACAATAGTAAAATTTTATTGCAATTTAAATTTGTATTGTGTTATGCGATTGTCACACCCTCTGCTCGTTCCTGTAGTCCCAATCACCGCTCTTATTCACCATCCACCACACCCGTGAACCCTCACCTGATTACTAATCACCTGCACCTGCAATCACCAACGCACTATATATACTCACCTCACTCCCTCACTCACCGGCTAGAATCAAAGACGGATGGTTCTCCTCATCTTCTCTGCCAAATTCTCCTGTGCTCTTCCTTGGATGTTCTCCTCCTCCTGTGCATGCAAATACACTTGTTTAAGGGAAGTGACTATTCTTATGTTGGTGTTTACCAAAGTACTGAAGTTACCAGCTGAACAGTTTGTGTGCCATTCACCTGCTTCACCTTGCTACCGTTGTTGCATCGCTTGAATAAATACCCTTGAAGTTTTATCTTTTGTCATCCTTGTGTGACCGTGACAGTGATTTGTATTTTTAAATGTTTTTAGCATTATTTCTTCAGTTTTACATGATCTAGAAATACCTCTAGCATGGCAATTTGGTGATCATAAACATTTCTTATTAATATAAATGTTTAACCTTCACATCCCTTTCTGTAGTATACATTGGATTATACACTCTATTATTAGTCTTATACTAAAGAGCTGAATGCTTGATTCTGATTGGCTGATGGGCATTCTAAGGCGTGCTGAAATTTTCAGATAAACGCACAGATAAAGTAGTTCTGGCAGCGCATTACAGCTGTTCAGCCGTGGGAAATAGAAACCATTTCTAAAATAGAAGTTCCTGGTGATGATTTGGACCATCCCTGTCAACATTGGGATGTGAAAATTAGGGATATGCCCATCTTAATAAGGGATTTCCTTAAATATGGATTACTAAACATGTTCATTTGGAGCTGTTTCATTGTAAATAAACAGTTCAATGGTCAGTGATATGTTTTATTATTATTAATATTTACAAAAGAAAAATTAAATAGTATACATGAGCAGCAAATACATTAGCAAACAGTTCAGCTTATTAAAATTAAAAGCTATTATAATGAAATAGATTCAAGCTATCAAATCTCATTAGCCGTTTCTTCCCTGTATAACACATTCTGATTAAAAAGCAGTGAATGAATCTCTTATTTATTTAGATTTTTTTGGTTTCATTACTTTAAATAACAGGTGTCACTTTAAAAATGCACACATGTAACGTTATAATTAAAGCATTCAATTGCTTTCCTAACTTTTTATGCTCATTTAGGACGAAATTAGTTGTGTTTGAAAAAAAAACCCACCAAGATCGACATCTTTAGATGTTGTTAATATCAATTATATGTATATGTCTGTTCAAACACGCACCTAAACCCAGACTTTCACTCAACTTCAAATCGCGTTTACAGAATCCGTTTGGGAAACAGCGTCTATTTATCACTATGGAGAGCGTCAGCTGACAGTCACGCGCCGCTATATGACTGTTTCGAGGATTGCATAAGAAGGAGAGACGGCACCTGTAATGAAAAGGAAGGGAATCCCGCCATTTTTATATTTATTTCAAAGTGTTTCCTAGCCTAAACAAAGCAAAAGCACAGAACAGACTCACATTTAAGAGCAACAGCGGCCCCTGGTGGTTCGGCGGTATGAGTTGTGTATAGGGAGGCTTAGCACTTTAATGTTTATTTGTCATCCTTCAGAAAAAGACTGAAAATACAGGAGAAATACTGGAAAATACCTTTACAGGATGAGAGCGGGATAGAACTGTAAAATATGTGAGAATCCTGGGAAAAATGGGAGGGTTGAGAGGTATGGTTTGGACAAATCTACTTTAACATGGAAAAGATTGAAGTTACACTAGACTAGATAGTCAGTCTATAGCTTATGCTGTTGTCAATCTGGCAACCTGGGTTTGTGTGAAGAGGAGGGCCCGGGTGAAAAAGTGTTTTGATTTTGAATTGCAATACCAAGTTCGCCCACTGGGTGTCAGTCTTACATATTATCCTTACTTAAATCTCTTATTTCCTCTGTTTTAGCCATGGATATGCTCCTCGGAGGTGATCATCAGAACAGCTCATCTGAGTCTCCAGAAAACACCAGTGTCGTCCAGTCGGGGGAGCTGTATCTGAAAAAACTGGCACACCTGGACGAATCCCTATACCAGGAGTTTTACACCCTGTGGGTCTCGCTGATCGTGGTCAATACACTCATGTTTGTGGTCGGAGTGGTGCTTAACAGCCTGGCGCTCTACGTTTTCTGCCAGCACAGCCGTTCCCGATTAACCCCAGCCATTTATACTATAAACCTAGCAGTAGCCGACCTGCTGGTGGCGCTGTCGCTCCCGGCACGCATCGCACTTTATCACAGCGGAGGCGACTGCGTGGCGTGTTTCTACATGCACACTTTTAGCTACTTCGTGAACATGTACTGCAGCATCTTATTTCTGACTAGCATCTGCGTGGATCGCTATATGGCGGTGGTGCGGTCGTCGGGCAGTCGTTGGCGCAGTCCTGCGGTGGCGAAAATCGTTAGCATATGTGTGTGGCTTTTCGCAGTAGTCGTCACATACTCTTTGCAGACTTCGGCTTTGGAGTTTCACAGAGCGTCCTGCTGTCGAGTCGCTGTATTATTCGCCCTCACCGTTTTGGAGTTCGTCCTGCCGCTATTAGTAATCGTAGCATTTACGATTCGTGTAGCATGTGCGCTAACAGATGGAAACCTAATGCCGCAGAGCTGGGGTCGCCGAGCACGTGCTGTTCGGTTGCTGGTTGCAGTCCTGCTAGTTTTCACCGTGTGTTTTACGCCGTATCATGTGCGCGAGGCAGTGGTGTATTTCCAGCTAGGGGGCAGCAGAGAGCAGCACGTGGTGGCGTATCATGTAACCATCACGCTCAGCAGTCTCAACAGCTGCCTGGATCCTGTGGTTTACTGTTTTGTGCCGGATAGCTATCGCTCTGTGCTGCGGAAAGAGCAGAAGAGGAGATCTGGAGGGAATCCGATGGCGATTAAAGGAAACAGGAGCAGAAACGCTGCCGACAAAGCCATCGCTTACAGCGTCACAACTCTCACTCTCACACCCTGCATACTGCCAAGCAGAGACATCACAGCCTGAGATTAAACACTCACTGAGAATCTGAAATATCAGATATGTACAGTTGAAGCCAAAATTATTCGCCCTCTTGTGTTTTTTCACAATTTCTGTTTAACGGAGATCAATTTTTTCAACACCTTTCTAAACATAAAAGTTTTAATAACTGATTTATTTTCTCTTTGCTATGATGACAGCACATATTATTAGACTAGATATTCTTCAAGACACTAGTATTCAGCTTAAAGTGACATTTAAAGGCTTAACCAGGTTAATTAGGTTAAAGTTAGGGTAATTAGGCAAGTCATTGTATAACAGTGGTTTGTTCTGTAGCAGGCATGGGGTGATGTTTAACAATGTACAACATGACATGTTGTGCCAGAGTTAGCTATAAAGCTAATTTACGTCTGTAGTCCCTGCGCAGAAGTTGTACCAAATTTAACAGTAAACAATAATACATTATACACTTACAGTACAATACATACAATACATTATTATCAGTCGGATGAAATCAAATCAGTGGCTGCATATTTGATTTTGTTTAAGCCAAATTTTAAGAAGAGTTTTAAAATGATTGAAAGTGGTACTCTCTCTGATATGCACTGGTATTTTATTCCATCTTCCTGCTTCTTTAATTGAAAAAACTGATTGTCCAAAAGCAGTTCTCTTAAGTTTAACTGATTTACGGTGATAAGCGGTTTCAAGGTTTACCATGGTTTGGAAAAGTCAAGGTTTTAAACCGCTAAAATTTTCTGTTATACAGTTCCTACAACATATATACTGTATGAACTGTATGAAAGGTTTTAATGTGTGTGTTTTTACTACTATTTTATTTGTATTTTTTTAATGGCAACAGTATCTCCACCAGAAAAGTACCATCCACATCAGAAGCTACTGGTCAACCCATGAAAAACAGATTGCTTATGCACCAACATCCAGCATGCTATAGACCTGAACAGCGCAGTAGCTTCATTCATATGTTAAAAAAAAGAAATATGCATATCGGGTCGTAAAGAAATCTGTGTTTTTGAAACTAATGAAGACAGCAGAAGTCAATGATTTGTTTTAATTATTAAGCCTGATGTGTTTACTGATCCAAAATATTACATTTTTTTCTTAAAAGAAAATATATTGTGTTCAATGGGAAGAAAATTATTATTTTTTTTACCCAGACATTTTTAAAGAACTTACTTTAGAGCAATAATCACAATAGTGTGGTACTCTGAAACTGTGATATTTTAACCAATGTTATCATATCGTCAGAATCTTATACCGGCCCATGACTGTTCTGTAGACAATCCAAAACTAATATTGCTTAAGGGGGATAATAATATTGACCCTAAAAACTGCTTTTATTCTAGCCGAAATAAAACAAATAAGACTTTCTCCAGAAGAAACATTTTTATTGGAAATACTGTGAAAAAATTCTTGCTCTGTTAAACATCATTTGGGAAATATTTGAAAAAGAAAATCACAAGAGGGTGAATAAGTTTAACTTCAACTTTACTAACGCAGAGTTTTGGTCTTGTTTCTAGTGCAAATATCTAAAAACTCTTAAATCAAGAAATATTTTCTAGACAAACAAAAAAAATTTACTTGTTTTAAGAAATAATAAGTAAAAATTAAGTTAGTTTTTAATCTTGTTTTGGCTTTGAAATAATACTATTTTAGATATTATTTTAGAATTTTTTGCTTGTTGGAAGGAATAACTCATTAATTTTGACATGTTATTTCTGAAAACAAGATAAAAATGTTTGCTTGTCTAGATATGCTTCTTAATTTGGGAACTTTTCGATTTTTTTTTTTAAACATTATTTTTATTGAACTATTTTCTGCCAGACATATCTTGGGGTGCCTTTAGACCAGAGATGCCCAAACTAGGGCCAACAGGTCAAAGCTGGCCCATGGTAACCTTTGATGATGGCCATGCCATCTGAGAATGGTTTAGAGATTGTACTTTCCAATTTAAGGCAACCTCTTATTTGCTTGTTTTATCGTTAAACAACCAAAAAGTTCAAATAAATTGTTTCAATGTAAATGGTGTGGTGATGCGGTGGCGCAGTGGGTAGCACAATTGCCTCACAGCAAGAAGGTCACTGATTCGAGCCTCGGCTGAGTCAGTTGGCATTTCTGTGTGGAGTTTGCATGTTCTCCCCGTGTTCGTGTGGGTTTCCTCCAGGTACTCCGGTTTCCTCCACAAGTCCAAAGACATGCGCTACACGTGAATTGAGTAAGCTACATTGTCCATTCCGGGAGTTTTCCGGGAGACAGAACAATGCGGGAGATGGGTCTGAAATACGGGAGTGTTGGCAGGTATGGTGTGAATGAGTGTGTATTGGTTGCAGCTGGAAGGGCATCCGCTGCGTAAAACATATGCTGAATAAGTTGGCGGTTCATTCCGCTGTGGCGACCCTAGATTAACAAAGGGACTAAGCTGAAAAGCAAATGAATGAATGAATTAACCATTCATTAATTTAAAATGGTGTAAATTAACCAGATTTAGTATAAAATATACATACGACGGAGGACAATGCAGAGACTTTGGTGAGCAAATCAAGGCAAAGGCAGATTCTGCTTGACTAGTGTATTCAGCATTTGAACTCCACTGTGTTAGAAATGTGATTGTTAATGTTTTTATTGCAGTAAGTTCTAATTGAAAAAGCTAAACTGCATTAGTTAATACTATTCCAAGTCATGTTTTCTATTTCTAATGAATAAGAAATTACCCATGGCAGTTTTAATGTAAAATAGTTTTGAATATTTCTCTTTGGGCCACTCACGGCTATCAGTGACATTTGGTTTTTGGCCCTTCATAAGAAAAAGTTTGGGCACCCCTGCTTTAGACATTAAAAAGGTTGAGTTTCCAGTTCCAAAATCTGCTATTCATATTATTTTTATATCTTTGCTATCACTGCATATTAAATAGTGGCTACTTTATGTCTGCGTTTGTATTTCTTTTTCTTTGTAAGTGCATTAATATGTTCATCTGACGTATTTTTAAAGACTGTAACGCATCATCAGACAGAAATGCAGTAGTATACAAGAGTAAACATTGAAGTGACGTACAGTGTAGCTTCACAGTGTTATAAATGTCAGCTTTGACGTATAGTGTCCAGTGTTATATATGTCGGTTTTACATTGTGTTCCTCACAGCGTACACGGATCTCCTTGTTTATTTTGCTGCAGGCTTGATTTAATGTTTGCTGTTTATGCTCATGTGTTTATGTGAAGACCACACGGAGACACTTCTGCTGACTCTACAACTCTGCATCAACTTACATTTATGATCTGTTTAAACACTTGTGTGTTTCTGTCAAAACAAATATGACCAATGTCTGCTGAGTACAGGATCTGTCATTCTCAAGTAAAAACATCATACGGAGAAAAATCGTAGTTTGTTTGGATGTAAAGGATTTATTGTGTTTTGTGATGTGGCACGGTGGCTCAGTGGTTGGCATTGAGGCCTCACAGCAAGAAGGTTGCTGGTTCGAGCCCATCTGGCGTTTCTGTGTGGAGTTTACATGTTTTCCCAGTGTTGGCATGGATTTCTTTCGGGTGCTCCAGTTTCCTCCACAATTCAAACACGTGCTATAAGGGAATTGGATCAACTAAATTGGCTGTAGTGTATGAGTGTCTGTGTTTGTGAATGGGTGTTTCCCAGTACTGGGTTGCAGCTGAAAGGGCATCTACTGTGTAAAACATAGGTTAGATAAGTTGGCAGTTCATTCCGCTGTGGTGACCCCTGATGAATAAAGGGACTAAGCCAAAGGAAATTGAATGAATGAATACAATTATTTAATTTGTGGAAATAATATAGAACATTTATTTTTTAGTTTAATCCTTCTATAATACTTCATAGTCTTAACCATTATATATATATATATATATATATATATATATATATATATATATATATATATATATATATATATATATATATATATATATATATTCTTTCCGGCTTACATCCAAACATCCACATGCAAACATCCACACAGAAATGCCAACTGACCTCGAAGGCTCGAACCAGCAACCTTCTTGCTGTGAGGTGATTGTGCTACCCACTGAGCCACCGTGACACCCATATACATATATATTTTTCTCATATAAATAGGCTATATTACAGATTTTCCTCCAGTTCTTGAAAAGTAAACATCTGTTTGCCTGACGGACACTAGCTTAAATTTACCACAAGATGGCGTCGATGCCTTCAAAATGATTTTATTTTTATTTATTTATTTATTTTTTTGCTGAAGGCATTTAAAAAAACTTGTAATAATGTCGTTGTCAAGTTCTGTGTACCAATCACTAAAAAAGCAATAAACATTTTTTTAAATAATCATCTTACATATTTAAAATCATCAGGATGAAATGTGCAATATACATTCAATTAGAAGCAAGTTTTAAAATATCTCACATTGTTTGTTTTTTTTCTTAAGTCAACTTTTAAATTGATGTCTATTTTTAAGTTTTTAAAGCGCACATTACCATCATAAAACATGCTAACGAATATGCTAATACTCACGAATTTCCGCTTAAACGGTGAGACTAAAATGATTAGCATTATAACTAGCTCTTATCCCAATCACGAGACTTCAGGACAGGGACGTGAAACCGCAAATGCTGGATTTTCTGAGTTCTGGACATTTATATTAAATCAGCAGTTTAGCTCACCTCACGTCAGCATCTGTTCCCGCCAAATGTGTAAGTTTACTCAGCGGTTTTATCTCCAGAAACTTCAGCTCTGTCTGAATAAAACACGTCAACACTTTTTGGGGAACTGTTTACACTGAGATCTCCAGTGTAGATCATGATTTATTATTAATGCTGATACTGTCCATAGCATACAGATCATGTTGTTTAATCTAAAAACATTTTATGAGGTTAGTGAATCGCTAAATTGTGCCCACATCAATAAAAATGCTGTAGTAGATGTATATAGCGTAACACATTTCCTTTTAATGTCTAGACATTTGATAGGCCTACTGGTTTCATTGTTTTCATATGCTAATATATTTTTTTAGGAGCACCACCTTAAAAGTTCAAGTAAATATTATTTTGTCAGATTTTTATTTTTAAAAAATATAATTTTGAACATGAAATAATGATTTTCAATAACAAAACCTCTCTTACTGGTGTGAAATTGATATTTGGTAGTTTTTTTTTTTTTGGCTACACCTTATTTGGTGTACTTGTTACTGTGTCACTTATTTAACTACTGAGTCATTTTAATTTACTACATATATGGTTAAGGTTAGAATTAGTTAAGTTTAGGGTTAGCTGCATGTAAATATGCATAATTAATGCTAAATAAAAATACAAATAGATATATGGCAATGCATATATTGCATATTCACATTACATATATGACATACAAGTTCAAGTTTTGATTTTACATATATAAAATGTCATACATTCAGCATATAAAAACATGTTATTGCTAGGGCCACACAGAAACTTCGCACCTAGAAATCCTCAGATGTCCACAGATTTTTCGCCAATCATGCAGTCTATTTCTTTACTTGTTTAAATGTGTGTAAATTTATACTTATTTAGTTTTTAAGTTAATTTCCGTAACATTATTGGCTAATATAAAAATGTTCATATGATGCATTTACAATACAGTTAGTCAAGTAATATTTTCTGTCTTTTGTTGATTATATATATATATATATATATATATATATATATATATATATATATATATATATATATATATATATATATATACAGTTTTTTGTAGATATTAAATGAGAGACTTGCTTTGTTTACCAATGGGCTTTATGCACAGCTATTGTTTTTCAGCCTATGGTAAACTTCCGGTGAAAGGGTAATGTGACTAATTTAAAGTTGATAAGGTTCCTCTTACAACATCGACATCGTAATGCAATTAAAATACAACCAGTTGAATTAACTTAAGCATTCGTTTAGTTGTTTAAGCATATATCGAGATGATAGACCGTGTAACCGTTAGCGCCGTCAGTACCTGCAGGTGAGTGCAGAAACTCCATTTAAAATACTATGGTAAAATAAATATTTATATTTTAAAGAGATGGCAAAGAAAAATGTAATTTAATGCAGTGCTTCTTGTCCGGTCTGAGACCCATTTTATATAATATATGTATAGATTTATTTATACATATTATATATCTATTAGGCAGTGAAAATCACTTATTTTTAAAGAAAACAGATCCTAAATGGGGTGATTTTGTAATGGAAAGAGTTCACCAGAAGCCGTCGGGCTGGCTGGCTGAAAATTAAAAGTCTGTGTGCATATACCCCATTAAGTGGATCTGCATTGTAAACATTAAATAAAAGTTCACATCATGGACCACGCCACTCTTTGAGCTAGACTTTATTGGAGGGATGAGAAGGGTAGTAAGAGGATAAACAGTAAACAGGTACTGTTGGTAGATTGATCGGGCGTCCTATGATGATGCCCAGATACTCAGAGTGGGGGTACTGTCTCTGTAATATTTTGGTAGAGTGATAGGACCCACCGATTCAACCTAGTAGGGAAGAGAAGGTTATAAAGATTGTTAATGGAAAGCGAGGAAATAGAGGGAGGGAGGATGGGTTCGATATAACAAGAACGGTGCTAGAGGGCTGGTCTGCCTTAAATGAGTTTTAGGGAGTATGTGATTGGTTAAGGAGACAAAGGGAGTCGTGGTTCCTCTGCCGAACGTTTGTTAACGTGTTAACTCCATTTAAAAACATATTCTTTATTTCATATATTATGTTTTTAGTTACGATACTCTCAAAATCGTTCCACATAAATTCACAGATTTTTTACAGAAATTCTGCTTAGAAATAGCAAAAAATGTCCGCAGATTCTGCCCTGGTTATTGCAAAAAAAGCCATTAACATACGTTTTTTTCAACCATTGGAATTACAAATATGTACATGCATGTTGAGGAAAGAAAATTATATATATGACCACAATTTTAGTCTTCTATGTCAGGGAATGTGTAAAATAGACACCTTAAAATATATATTTTCTCTGCCTATTTTCCTGACAGCTGTTTTGCCCACACCAAATACTTCATAAATCATGTTCTGTCTGCTAAATCTGCATATGGTCATATGTTCTACTGTATATATTATCACATTTGTCTGTAGTTATATTTATTATATACACTCTATTTCATCAGTCACAGTTTATTAAAGTAACACAACAGTGTTTAACATTAATTGCTGGTAAATAAACTGTGCAAGAACTCATTAGTCTGTCATTAAAAGCTATCAGAAATGACATCAGACTTCACTCATCTGATTAATTACTGATGTAATCGATTGCTGTCTGTGGTTGTTTTCTTCAGGTCCAGGTTTGATGTAAGAACATAATGAGATGTTTACTGGACTCCAGCAGAGGACGAGGACGGGATATTTCAAGACAGAGGTAAAGAGACACTCCTGAATCCTGATTGACATTCACACACAGCATCTCGAGGATTAGCGGAGGAATAAGACATTCTGACACATCTAAAATAAAGCCGTGTGCCCTCTGATACAGGATCAGCCTCGCCCAGTCAAATCCACTGTGCTGGAAACAGGCCAAACTGGTCATGGTGGACACGACTAAACCAAACACACTAGTGCTGCTACACTCGGTTGCATGCAAAGTGTTATTAGCTGTGTTTCCATCCATCTATTTGTATATACAATTGGGAATATTTAAAAATGCTTAATGGAAATGCCAAGATGTGGATTCATTTAGAAAATGTGCAACTTACGTGCGCAGCTCACTAGAATAAACTTTCTGATCAGAATAAATGACCGAAACACTTTTACTGAAATAAACTCCAGCATGTGCATCAGTAAAGGGATGTGATTTGGTTTTTGACAGATGATGCTCAGGTATAAATGTGTGTTGCATTAATGGAGTTTGCAGCACATGTTTCCAGCACATTGTAAAACATCTGAAATGTTGTTTTGCTCATTTCTGAAATGCCTCAGCTGTCAGTCCGTCATCCCAGTGCTTCAGTATTATTATTATTCTATTATTATTACCTTCAAAACTGTCTTGAGCATCTGTCTGCGCTCCCAAAAGAGCGTCTCACGCCTCCAAAAGCCACCACATTCACCGCGTTCATTGCATTTCGTCTTCTGAGGTGCAATTAATTTATTAGAGAAGAAAAATGAGCACAATCCCAACGCTCTAAACTACATTTCTCTGATTAATATTTGTGAATGTTTATCAGGAAGTGATGATTTTGTTTTCTTTAAATGTTTTATGTGGTGTTTCAGTTATATCCATATGTCTAATTCACATCTTTGCATGGAAACTGTAACACGTGGATGACAGAGACAACGTTAGGATCCAAGTGCAGGTTTATTCGGTAGTCAGGCAAGCAAGGGTCAACACAGGTGCGAACAGATGAATAAAGGCAAATCCAGAATCGTAGTCACTATAACAGGCGAGAGGTCAGAAGGCAGGCAGTGAACATGGACAAACAGACAAACTTGGCAAGGGTCAAAACACGGAGAAACAAGACTAAGTGAAACGCGTTGTAATGTCACTTTACAGATAACAAGACTCGGCCAGGAAGTGAGTGTGTGTGCTGCTCAGTGCAATGCAGATTTGTGTAATTGCACGATCAATAAACTTTATAGCACTGAAGAGCCACACTGTAAAAATGCAATGTTCTACACAATTCATTCATGTTGTCCCAACACAAATCGATTAAGTTTACTTAACAAATTTAAGTGGATTGAATGTAAACAATTAAGTTGTCCCAAAACAATCTTAAGAATTATGTTCTGTTGTGTTTAATTAAGTAGCTTGAACAAGCAGTGTATTTTTTTTGTGCACACACATATATAAAATTTTAATGATTTGTTAATATTATTAGAGTTGAATTCTTTTTATTTTAATGGGAAATCGTGATATACACTGAAAATAAAAATATTTTTGCTAAATTTTGCAAACTATTTAAATGGGCTGAACTTTGAACAAATTAAACTATAGTAATGTCTAACTTCATTTGCTTGTTTAAATTCACCTCAAATAAATAGTTTGCAACCCCTTACCTTAAAAAAAAATTCAGTAAACATTTTTTTCAGTGAGCTTTGTTTCAAACGTTTGGAGTAAGATTAAAAAATCTGCATTTTATTCAGGAAGAATGCATCAAATTGAAATTTAAAATTTTAATTATGTCAAATAGTCTCTAATGTCATTTTTAATGTGAAAATTTCAATTTCAAAAACTTTCTATAATCAATTAAATAACGAAAAAAGCATCTCAGTTTCCACAAAAATATCCATATTATCTATGTAAATAATCAGAATTATGCTTTCAGAATGAGCCTATGATGCCAAATACACATAATTATATGTACACATCATATATTGTAGCAAAATATTCAATATAGTTGCAGAAAACTAATTAATTAATTGATTTATTATTTATAAAATGATTTTCCAAGTCTTCTGAGACAACGAAGACTTCAGTAATGATGCTGAAAATATAGCTTTACTAAAGAAAACAAAGTCATTGTAAATCAAAAGCATATATTTGAAATAAGGATTAATAATAAAGCATTCATAATATCATTGTCAGGAGAGTATTTTTTTATCAAATAAATACAGTATTATTAAGAAATCACACAAAAGAGGTGTGATAATAGGCTGAGTTAATCTAAAATAAATTTTACATAAAGACTGAGGTTTATTTTTTAAATAACAAATGCGTTCTTAAAAGTTTCCTTGCTTTTATTCTTGTCTTTAATGTAGTATTTTGTTCTTCTGAGTTCCCACTTAGCCGCTTTAATTGTTACTGTAATGCCACAGATTTACTCTAATAGTTTAGGAAAGACACGCTGAAAGGACAAAACACTTTGTTCTTGTTTATTGCGGGAATTGAATCAGAAAGAACTCTTATCCAGACCATGTGAACAGAATAATGTGTTTTGTCTTAACACAGTTTTAACAGATTAATCGGCGGCTAATTAAATGTGTAAAGTCAATCAGAGCAAAACCAGTGGAGAAACAAACCTTTCACTGTGTTCAAAGCTGCTTCTTCTGCTCTTCTTCCAAAACTTTATTCACTAAAAATCTTTGCAGCTGCTTTTAAATCTCATTCACACGTGCAGTCAAATATGCCACATATAAAGTCTGGTCGTCATTGCTAGCAAAGGATGCACTAACGCCATCTCACACCAATTAGTAACTTGATTTAGTGGCTAATTCGTATAAGGAAGTTTTGTCCGATGCAGATAACTATAGATATGGATGACAATAGCCAGTACTGTATATAGGCTGGTAAATATAAATATTGATTTTTGAACCCCCTTACTAAAGTAATTTCAACAAAGGCTCATTCTGAAAACGTAGCCCTATATACATTTCTGGAGATTGTGAATTATCTAGCCAGAGGTATGTATGGCTGCATTTTGTCTTTAAAATAAATACTATAGGGCGGTATGACGCCGGTCATGCTTACCAGCTGACGCTTACCTCCGTGTGGATGGCTTTCTGCTGTTGTTAGTTTGCCCAGTGGCACGCCATGTATGTCGGCGGACTTGAGACATAGAGAGGAGTTGACGACGACAATGGGGTTCGAGTCCGGTGTAGAACGATTCCAAAAACAGGTAAGACAAAAACAGAAGTCAAAAAATAAAATAAACAAGTAAATAACATGAAAACATGGTAAAATTTAGGATGGATTAGTCAGTCAGTCAGTCAGTTAGTCGACAGCGGCCTCTGGTGGATTTACGCAAGAACAGCAGGCGTGAATGGTACTCGTGAGAGAAATTTACGATCTCCAAAAGCACACACAGCGGCCTCTGGTGGACTCGCAAAAACAAAAACTGCAAATAAACGTAGCTCCTGGGATATATTTGATGCTCTCCAGAAATGTATATAGGGGGTACGTTTTCAGAATGAAATTGGGTTGTTTAATGTTACTCAAACAAAAAGCAAAATCATTTTGAGATCCATTTGCTGCTCTTCATTGAAGTAACTTTCACATCCCAATGTTGACAGGTATACAATACACCAAAAAATATAGATACTACTGTATTTATTACTGTTTATCAGTTCAATAAATATCCTGTAGCATTCATTAACAAAGTTTTGTAAAATACTGTGGACTTTAATGCAATATGGTTCAAGCACACGGTAGTATTTGCTAAAAATGACTCAAGTAAGCCTTGAGCAGCTTTTGTACATGCGAGTTGAAGAAAGAAAGTGGACATTTTTGGATTTGGGTGTGTTTAAACAGACAAATACCAATCCATGCTCATTCTGATTACGAACTAAATACATTTGTGGAGAGAGCAACATCTGCCCCAGGAGCTACTTGTTTCTGCAGTTTTTGTTTTCGCGAATCCACCAGAGGGCGCTGTGTACGCTTTTTCAGATCTCTAATTTCTCTCGCAAGTGCCATTCGCACCTGCTGTTCTCGCGTAAATCCACCAGAGGCCGCTGTCGACTGATTGACTGACTGAAAAGTCCTTGTAGCAGCCGGATTTTACCACGTTTTCAGATTTTACCACATTCCCACCTTGTTATTTACTTGTTTATTTTATTTTTGCATTTTGTTTTTGTCTTACCTGCTTTCTGGAACCGTTCTTCACCAGTATCGAAACCCTTCATCGCGGTCAACTCCTCTCTGCGTCTCAAGTCCACTAATGTACGTGGCGAGCTACTGGGCAAACTGGTAACTGCGGAAAAGCCGTCCATATGGAGGTGCAAAAAGGAACGGCATCGCCCCCGTAGCATTTGCTTTAAAGTCGAAATGCAGCCATACGTTCCTCTGGCTACATAATTTGCGATCTCCAGAAATGTAGGGCTACATTTTCAGAATGAGCCTATGTTGCCAAGTACACATAATTAGATGTACACATTATATATTGTAGCAAAATATGCTATATAGTTGTAGAAAACTACAGTATTGTGTCATTTGTTTATATAATTGTTGTGTTGACATGGTTATAACTATATTACCACAACAGGTAATTCTATAGGTATAGTCTATAACTATAGAAATACCACACACAGGTATCTAATACACCAAAATAAAGCATATTACAGTATTTATTATGGTTTATCAGTTCACTAAATATGCTGTGGCGACGCAGTGGGTAGCATGTAGGCCTCACAGCAAGAAGGTCGCTGGTTCGAACCTCGCTGAGTCAGTTGACGTGTCTGTGTAGAGTTTGCATGTTCTCCCCGTGTTCACGTGGGTTTCCTCCGGGTGCTCCGGTTTCCCCCACAGTACAAACACATGCGCTATAGGGGAATTGGGTAGGCTAAATTGTCCGTAGTGAATGTGTGTGAATGAGTGTGTGTGGATGTTTCCCAGTGGCTGGAAGGGCATCTGC
>NC_079453.1:1819359-1844359 GCF_903798145.1 Danio aesculapii
GTAATGGGGAATGATATTGATTATTTTTGATCATCATCTTTATTATTACATCCTGTGTTTGACTGAAAACCCACAGCAGTTCACAGCCGATGGGCCCTACACACGGGTCAAGCCCACCAGCCCACCAGAGGAAACTAGGACAGAGTTTTCCTGAAGGCAGAATATTGATCATGAGTGTTAAATATTCTGCTCTGTGTGACCTCACACGAATAACCATAGTAGTATGTATACACTGTAAAAAAAATATCCTTAAATTAGGTATCCTTAAAGTTTTCTGTATTTTGTGATTCATGTTTTTGCACCATTTATTTATTTCAAGAGTTGACCCTTAGCTGATGGTTTATATAAAGCGTGTTTGGCATTATATTAGATCCCTCCATTTGCAGGGAGAGAGGGGAGTTTGAGCTCAGGTAGGTCTCGAGAACTCCCCTGCTTGATAATGTTGAATGCAAATTATGAATAACAATAGAGAGAATATTGCTGAATTAATCGCTCGTCTATGATGTCAATCATTCATTTTTCGGCTTAGTCCCTTTATTGATCCGGGGTTTGCCACAGCGGAATGAACCGCCAACTTATCCAGCACGTTTTTACGCAGTGGATGCCCTTCCAGCCGCAACATCCACACACACTCATTCACTACGGATAATTTAGCCTACCCAATTCACCTGTACTGCATGTCTTTGAAGGGTGGGGGAAACCGGAGCACCCGGAGGAAACCCACGCGAATGCAGGGAGAACATGCAAACTTCACACAGAAACGCCAACTGAGCCGAGGCTCGAACCAGCGACCTTCTTGCTGTAAGGTGACAGCACTACCTACTGCGCCACTGCATCGCCCTGATGTCAATTTGGTTTAGTCAATTTACTTATGTTACATGTTTTTAGGTCTGTAGGAGGAAACTGGAGAGCCTGGGGAAAACCCACGCAAACACTGGAAGAACATGTAAACTCCACACAGAAATGTCAACTTGCCCAGGTAAAGACTTGAGCTAGTGACAGTCTTACTGTGAGGCGACTGTGCTAACCACAGGGCCTCCGTGCTGCCCAGTCAAGGAAAGGGGAGGAGTAGGGGTGGAAGGGGGGATTCTTCAAGACGAAGATGGCTAAGGTAAGATACTCTGGTTATTTATGTGATTTAGGAATCGTCTGATAGGTGGATCATGCATTAGCTAATGCGGGACAAGCTGCTAACAAATCAAAAGCATGTGCTCCTCTCGAAATTAGTTTATGAATGAACTACACTTAATGCTTTTGAATTGCATTATGGGAGCTTGATCTTTCTCCCAACAACTTGTAACCTTGAAAAGTTAAAAGTGAGTTTTATAAACATTTGTAATAGTTTGCAATGCTATATAGTCTGGGTTGGTGTTGAATATTACGCTACAAACACCTTGTAATAAACTGCTAGTACACTTGTTATTTATTTTATTTAGTACAGTGTTATTTATTTTACATTATATTATTTCAAGCTACTAAAATGTCTATAAAAGTCACTTTATTAAACTGCAGAGTTGAATTTTCAGCATCAAAAGTCGTCAGATCTGTCGGCGCCAATAGCCTAGGGGTTAGTGCGTCGACACATACTGTAGCACCAAGGTGCTCACGGCGACCCGAGTTCGATTCCCGGCTCGAGATCCTTTGCCGATCCCTTCCCCATCTCTGCTCCCCACACGTTCCTGTTCCTCTTCACTGTCCTATCAATAAAGGTGAAAACCCCTAAAAAAATAAATAAATAAAAAGTCGTCAGATCAGAGATCAACATCCCATAATGCAATTCACAACCGTAAATAAACAGAACACACATGGAAACTGTTAACTAACCAATATTTTTACAGTGTAGTGTAGAACGAATAATATAATGAACATTTTTGCATTATATTTGAAATGTATACATATATTATTTCAGTATTATTTATTCTAGCTATTCTTTAATTAGTCTTTGGATTTTACAATAATTATTCATTCATTTTCCTTCAGCTTAGTCCCTTTATTCATCAGGGGTCACCACAGCGGAATGGACCGCCAACATATCCAGCATATGTTTTACACAGCGGATTCCCTTCCAGCTGCAACCCAGTACTGGGAAACACACACTCACATTCACACACAGACTCATACACACGGCAAATTTAGTTTGCATGGAGAGAACATACAAACTCCACATAAAAATGCCAAATGACCCAGCCAGGACTCGATCCAGTGACCTTCTTGCTGTGAGGCGACACTGCTAACCACTGAGCCACCGTGTCGCCTATTGTAATTGTAAATGTTTATATTTTATTTGTAGTATTTTTGTTATTTTGTTAAATATTAATATTTCTTAATTACTAATTACTTACTAATTAATTACTCATATTAATATTATGTTTCATTTTGGTATAATATTTAATGTTATGGATGTCACGGTGGCGCAGTGCGTGGCATGATCGCCTCCAAGCAAGAAGATTGCTGGTTCGAGCCCCGGCTGGGTCAGTTGACGTTTCTGTGTAGAGTTGTGAATTGGGTAAGCTAAATTGGTGTGTATGAGTGTGTGAATGCATGAGTGTATTGGTGTTTTCCCAGTATTGGGTTGTGGCTGGAAGGGCATCCGCTGCATAAAACATATGCTAAATAAGTTGGCGGTTCATTCAGCGACCCCTGATTAATAAAGGGACTGAGCCAAAAAAAAAATGAATGAATTTAATGTTACGTTTTTAATTACAAAACATATTTTAATTTGTTATATCAATTTATACAAAATTTGTAAGCCAAAGTTCTGATATTATATTTTACATTTTATTTCGGCTTAATCTTCATAAACAAAAACATTTTAATTGTTTATAAGAATGTAAACATTTTTATAAGACTTAATTTCTTATTTTTCAGTTTGAATATCATTTCAGATTTAATCATTTTGTCATTTTTAGTGTTTAATGAGCTTTTGCATATATTTTTCTATTCATATTAATGTTTAATTTCCACTTTATTTCAATAAAAATGCTATAACCTATATATATATATATATATATATATATATATATATATATATATATATATATATATGCAATGATTGCATATTTTTGAATGAATTGTACCATCTAGCTCTCTTAGTAGCTATAATTTGTACAAAAGCGCGCATACATCCCATTCACATCTTCACATCACTGGAGTCCAGCAGTCAGGTGGTTGCTGATGCCGTACCTTTAAATTCCAACCCCCGCCCACGTATGCAAATTACGCTCCATATCCGTCGGCGGAAGCAGCTCTCGTCTGTCAGACAGATCCTGCCTTTAAAGGCGCATTATAACCGCGGCTGAAGAGCAGAACCCGAGCAGAGCAGCAGCACAACACGACAACAACCGCTCTGACAGACAGAAATAAACACACAAACAGCAGCGCGCGGTGACGTCAGGGTGAGTCTGTTTACATTCGATACATTGTAGAGTTACTCGGCGGCGGCTCGTTTGATCTGCTGATTGATGTGTGCGCGCTGTCATCCTTCACATCTGATTCGTCATCATTCATCTGCACTGATGTCAGCAGCTGATTGGTCACCTTATCACTGCGGTATCATCTTTGATTTGCGTCTTCGCGCTTCTTCCAATGGGATGCGCTACCTTCCATTAGCAGCTTCATGCTGTAATAAAGCTACATGGAGGTTATTAAATGTTAGTGGTTTCTTGTGCTGGTGCATATGATGTTGACAGTGAGGTAAATTCGGCCTTATAATCGTACATTTGGACGTTCTCCTTAATAATATAATTTCAGAAAAGTGTTATTTGCAAATTCTAAATGGGGTAATCATATTAATATCAGCAGCGGATGAATATCGAAGTACAAGTATCGAAGTATAGTCAATTAAATAGTGCTAATGTTGTTTTAAAGTCGTATTTAAATGAAAATTCAAAGCCCAATATTCAAATTAGCATGGTAAACAGTATTAAAATGAACAAATATGCGAATATAAAACCAACTTTACCTTAAATTATGTTGACAGTTCATGTATGATCCATAACATTGAGGGAAAGTTCGTTCATTTAAGGGTCCCTATATTGTTTACCGTGCTAATTTGAATATAAACGCATTAAGTATGACTTCTAAACAACATTAGTAGTATTTAAATGCCTGTGAACAATGTTGTACTTTAGCCATTGGGTGTTAACATGATTTCCGCATTTAGAATTTTCTAATATTTTTCTTAAATGATATTATTGAGAAAGTCTGAAATGTGCGAATATAAAACCATTTACCTCAATGCTACATGGCTATTATTAAATGTTAGTGCTTTCTTGCTGGTGCAGCTACCGTCGATGATGTTGACAGTTCCTGAATGATCCATAAGTTGTTTGTAATAGATCTTATGAGGATGACAGTGGTTTTTATATAGCTCCAGATTTAAACTCTTGTGGTTTCTTGAGGTCAGTGTCTAAATGTGAAGCTGCTGGTGGGCAGAGATGGATGTCTGTTACACAACTGTGTGCGTTTAGCTGTCCAGTGCACTTTACAGCACAGACTCCCTCTTTTACCATGATTTTCAAGAGAAATGTCTAGCATCCTCTATAAAAATTAAATATGATTGATTTTTACCATGGTAATACCATGCTTTTTCCATCTGAATCCCTTTAGAAACAACATTATTGAGGTAAAGTTGGTTTTTATATTTGCGCATTTGTTTAATTTTGAACAAAGAGATGACATGTGATGCTCCTGGTATTGTTTACCACGCTACTTTGAGTATTCGGTGTGAATGCTCAAAGCATATATCACATGCAAGTGTGACTTCAAAACAACATTAGCACTATTTAATTGACTGTGCTTTGATAGTCATTGGCTGATTATGTAATTTCCCTATTTAGAATTTGCAAAGAATTCCTTTCTGAAATGATATTATTAAGAAGAAAGTCTGAATGTGCAAATATATAAAGCCAACTTTACCCCAATCTCTACGCTTTACTGCACTCTATTGCACAAACTCCCTCTTTTACTCTGATTTTCAGGAGAAATATCGGCTGTCATGTTTAAAAATATAAAATATCATGGACTTTACCATGGTAATACCATGTTTATGAATACTATCCATCTGAATCTCTATTTCGTCTGAATCTCTATTGCACAAACTCCCTGTTTTACCCTGAATTTGAGGAGAAATATCTGGCATCCTTCTTTAAAAATATGAAATCTGATGGACTTTACTATGGTAATACCATGCTTTAAACATGTTTTTCCACCTGAATTCCATTAGAAACAACATTATTGAGGTAAAGTTGGTTTTATATTTGCACATTCGTTCATTTTTTATCAAAGTGATGACTTGTGACGCTCCCTATATTGTTTATAATGCTACTATGAGTATTCGGTGTGAAATCACATGCAAGTGTGACTTCAAAACAACATTAGCACTATTTAATTGACTGTACTTTGATAATCATTGGCTGATTATGTAATTTCCCTATTTAGAATTTGCAAAAAATTCCTTTCTGAAATGATATTAGTAGGAGAAAGTCTGAATGTGCGAATATAAAGCCAACTTTACCCCAATCTGTTCACTTTACTGCACTTTATTGCACAAACTCCCTGTTTTACCCTGAATTTGAGGAGAAATATCTGGCATCCTTCTTTAAAAATATGAAATATGATGCATTTTACTATGGTAATACCATGCTTTAAACATGTTTTTTCCATCTGAATCCCTTAAGAAACAACATTATTGAGGTAAAGTTGGTTTTATATTTGCACTTTCGGTCATTTTTTATCAAAGTGACGACTTGTGACACGCTCCTGGTATTGTTTACCACGCTATTATGAGTATTCGGCAGTGGTGGTAAGAGTACAACAAATTTGTACTCAATTACAAGTACTGTTACATTGCTAAAATTATACTCAATTACAAGTAAAAGTACTGGGGTTAAAAAGTGCTTGAGTAAAAGTACAAATTACTCTTTAAAAAAAGTACTCAGAGTACAAATTACTTTTTTGCTGGTGGTATTTATTGATCCGTAATTGCTGAATCAGACAAGATCCAGACACTAAAACACATTTTACAATACACATTAGCAATATACACAAATAAAAATAGATTCTATACAGTTTCAAATGATGCCTCTTTTATCTCATATGATCAAAAGACGATATGATTAAGAAAAAATGCAGCAAACGTCGACAACGCCTTTTCCAACTTGAGGCAAAGTTTAAATCAGGGCTATTCAATTAGTTTGTCATGGGGGACAGTTCATGAAAAGCATCCCAAATGAGGGGCCGGAGAGATATTACTTGCAATATGAGTGATTACACAACAGCATATAAGATGCTGTATACTATTTTTGCTCTTTAAGACACCCACATTAACTTTTTCAACATTAAAATGTTAATATATTGTATTTTGAAATATCATTTAGTGCATTGTACAATAGGAAAACAATCAAATGCTGTATTTTAAAGCACAACAAAAGCAGTGCATTGCTTAAGTAGGCTTCTTCTACATTCATACATGTGTACATTCATATGTTATGTGAACTGCATAACAATTATGGATGCAACAATTGTAGATTTTGTTTGTACGATTCTTGAGAATAATGGTTTCACGGTTATCACGTCTAATGTAAGTTTAAGCTTTATATTAGGTCAGTATTCAAGTAAACTGTTGTTATCATCTGCGTTCAGACATACATAATCATTTTAATAATTTGCAATAATTCGATTAACATATCTTTTGTTTACATTGCACTGAAAGCCACGCTACGGTGTGAAACGTTTTCTAATCGGTGTGTCTGGAAGGTGTGAGGTCCGCTTGCATGCGCATATAGGCAAATGTTCTTATATAACGAACTTGTGTGCGGAAAAGACACGATATGTGAACGGCCCGCTGCTATAGTTAATCCAGTGTGCGTAAATATTAGCCTTGGTTTAAACTCGGATCTTTAAACTAGCGCACAGGTAGCATAACTTTTAGTTGCTGCAGGTTTTTTCCGTGCGACAGAAACGCGGCGCCGAGAAGCCTTTACGATGAATTAACCGTAATTAATAAATTATCCAAATGTTTTCGGCTGCTCGCGCCACTTGCTTTTTTTGTCAGGTGAATCAGGCTCTGTCTGCGCAGCCTTCAAATGCAGCTCGTGCTGAACGACGCATGTCACTTCCTAAATAAAGCAGCCGTTTTTCGACTGAACAACAAATTTTGTTTTTGATGTCTTGGTCACACTATTTGGAGGGCCGGAACAAATTGCCTCGCGGGCCAAGTTCACCAATTGAATAGCCCTGGTTTAAACGTTAAACTTTAATATCACTTCACTTACAAGTTTTGGAGAAACTTTGCTATTAATCTAATAGCGCGAAACAAACCATCAGAAACCGCAGAACGGTTGGTGTCTTGAATCTCCATGTGTAGAACAATAACTTCGTAACAATACCATCACTGCTCAGCTCACGTAAATCTGCAGCTTGTTTTTCGGCTCAAATAATGTACCAGGCTTTTCATTGGTCCGTTAAGATGAGCTTTTTTTATTGGCTACCGAAGTCAGTGGTTAAAATATTCATTTATTTACAGTACTCTGTAACGAATTGTGATTTTAAAAGTAACGAATTACATTATTCAGCTTAATTTGTACTCAAGTACAAGTAAAATTACTGACTTAAAAATATACTCATGAAAGTACAATTACCCCAAAAATGTACTTAATTACAGTAACGTGAGTAGTTGTAATTCGTTACTCCCACCACTGGTATTCGGAGTGAATCACATGCAAGTATGACTTCAAATCAACATTAGCACTATTTAATTGACTGTGCTTTGATAGTCATTGGCTGATTATGTAATTTCCCTATTTAGAATTTGCAAAAAATACATTTCTGAAAGGATATTATTAAGGAGAAAGTCTGAATGTGTGAATATAAAGCCAACTTTACCCCAATCTGTTCACTTTTCTGCACTTTATTGCACAAACTCCCTGTTTTACCCTGAATTTGAGGAGAAATATCGGCTGTCATGTTTAAAAATATAAAATTTGATGGACTTTACTATGGTAATACCATGCTTTAAACATGTTTTTCCATCTGAATTCCATTAGAAACAACATTATTGAGGTAAAGTTGGTTTTTATATTTGCACATTCGTTCAATTTTTGATCAAAGTGACGACTTGTGACACGCTCCTGGTATTGTTTACCACGCTACTATGAGTATTCGGAGTCAAATCACATGCAAGTGTGACTTCAAAACAACATTAGCACTATTTAATTGACTGTACTTTGATAGTCATTGGCTGATTATGTAATTTCCCTATTTAAAATTTGCAAAAAATTCCTTTCTGAAATAATATAAGTAGGAGAAAGTCTGAATGTGTGAATATAAAACCAACTTTACCCCAATCTGTTCACTTTACTGCACTTTATTGCACAAACTCCCTGTTTTACCCTGAATTTGGGGTGAAATATCTGGCATCCTCCTTTAAAAATATGAAATATGATGGATTTTACCATGGTAATACAATGCTTTAAACATGTTTTTCCATCTGAATTCCATTAGAAACAACATTATTGAGGTAAAGGTCAATTTTTGATCAAAGTGACAACTTGTGAAACGCTCCTGGTATTGTTTACCACGCTACTGTGAGTATTCGGAGTGAAATCACATGCAAGTATGACTTCAACAACATTAGCACTATTTAATTGACTGTGCTTTGATAGTCATTGGCTGATTATGTAATTTCCCTATTTAAAATTTGCAAAACTGAAAGGATATTATTAAGTAGAAAGTCTGAATGTGCGAATATAAAGCCAACTTTACCCCAATCTGTTCACTTTACTGCACTTTATTGCACAAACTCCCTGTTTTACCCTGAATTTGAGGAGAAATATCTGGCATCCTTCTTTAAAAATATGAAATATAATGCATTTTACTATGGTAATACCATGCTTTAAACATGTTTTTTCCATCTGAATCCCTTAAGAAACAACATTATTGAGGTAAAGTTGGTTTTATATTTGCACTTTCGGTCATTTTTTATCAAAGTGACGACTTGTGACACGCTCCTGGTATTGTTTACCACGCTATTATGAGTATTCGGAGTGAATCACATGCAAGTATGACTTCAAATCAACATTAGCACTATTTAATTGACTGTGCTTTGATAGTCATTGGCTGATTATGTAATTTCCCTATTTAGAATTTGCAAAAAATACATTTCTGAAAGGATATTATTAAGGAGAAAGTCTGAATGTGTGAATATAAAGCCAACTTTACCCCAATCTGTTCACTTTTCTGCACTTTATTGCACAAACTCCCTGTTTTACCCTGAATTTGAGGAGAAATATCGGCTGTCATGTTTAAAAATATAAAATTTGATGGACTTTACTATGGTAATACCATGCTTTAAACATGTTTTTCCATCTGAATTCCATTAGAAACAACATTATTGAGGTAAAGTTGGTTTTTATATTTGCACATTCGTTCAATTTTTGATCAAAGTGACGACTTGTGACACGCTCCTGGTATTGTTTACCACGCTACTATGAGTATTCGGAGTCAAATCACATGCAAGTGTGACTTCAAAACAACATTAGCACTATTTAATTGACTGTACTTTGATAGTCATTGGCTGATTATGTAATTTCCCTATTTAAAATTTGCAAAACTAAAAGGATATTATTAAGTAGAAAGTCTGAATGTGCGAATATAAAGCCAACTTTACCCCAATCTGTTCACTTTACTGCACTTTATTGCACAAACTCCCTGTTTTACCCTGAATTTGAGGAGAAATATCTGGCATCCTTCTTTAAAAATATGAAATATAATGCATTTTACTATGGTAATACCATGCTTTAAACATGTTTTTCCATCTGAATCCCTTTAGAAACAACATTATTGAGGTAAAGTTGGTTTTATATTTGCACTTTCGGTCATTTTTTATCAAAGTGACGACTTGTGACACGCTCCTGGTATTGTTTACCACGCTATTATGAGTATTCGGAGTGAATCACATGCAAGTATGACTTCAAATCAACATTAGCACTATTTAATTGACTGTACTTTGATAATCATTGGCTGATTATGTAATTTCCCTATTTAAAATTTGCAAAGCTGAAAGGATATTATTAAGGAGAAAGTCTGAATGTGTGAATATAAAGCCAACTTTACCCCAATCTGTTCACTTTACTGCACTCTATTGCACAAACTCCCTCTTATACCCTGAATTTGAGGAGAAATATCGGCTGTCATGTTTATAAATATTAAATTTGATGGACTTTACCATGGTAATACCATTCTTTAAACATGTTTATGAACATCTGAATCCCTATTTCATCTGAATCTCTATTGCACAAACTCCCTGTTTTACCCTGAATTTGAGGAGAAATATCTGGCATCCTTCTTTAAAAATATGAAATATAAGGGATTTTACTATGGTAATACCATGCTTTAAACATGTTTTTTCATCTGAATCCCTTTGGAAACAACATTATTGAGGTAAAGTTGGTTTTATATTTGCACATTCGTTCATTTTTTATCAAAGTGATGACTTGTGACACGCTCCTGGTATTGTTTACCACGCTACTATGAGTATTCGGAGTGAAATCACATGCAAGTGTGACTTCAAAACAACATTAGCACTATTTAATTGACTGTGCTTTGATAGTCATTGGCTGATTATGTAATTTCCCTATTTAAAATTTGCAAAGCTGAAAGGATATTATTAAGGAGAAAGTCTGAATGTGCGAGTATAAAGCCAAATTTACCCCAATCTGTTCACTTTACATCGCACAAACTCTTTCTTTACCTGTGATTTTCAGGAGAAATATCTGCTGTCATGTTCAAAAATCTGAAATATGATGTATTTTACCATGGTAATACCATGCTTTAAACATGGTTTTCAACATTATCCATCTGAATCCCTTTAGATGCGTTGCTTTTGTTGAATAAATTAATATTCAAATAATAATAATGTGAGCTTGTTCATTTAAAATCATGCAATCAAACACAGAAATGAGCTGTTTTTCTGGGGTTTATGCTCACACACACTCCCAAAACAGCGAGTTAAATTGTGCTCTGATGGAAAGCGCTTCTTTTGATGGGGTTGCCGCTTTTGCATCTGTTTATTTGAATATGTAAATATGATATGAAGGCCGGTGTTGAGCTCAGACTGGGCTGACGAGGCTGTCTCTGTTTGAGGAGCTTTATGACGGTTTCTTTGTGAGCAGTTTACACTCGTCTCATTCAGAATGCTTTGAAATGCATGTGAAGTGACCCTCGGCTGCATGCTATTCAAGTGTGTGTGTGTGTGTGTGTGTGTGAAAGAGAAAAAGAGAGTGTGTTTTGTATGTTTATATATTTATGTGTGTACATGTGATTGTGCGTGTATGTTTATGTGTGTTTTTGTTTTGTGTGTGTGTGTGAGAGTGTTTGTTTGTGTTTTTGTGTGTGTGTGTGTGTGTGTGTGTGTTTGTGTTTTGTGAACGTTTGTGTGAGTGTGTGTTTGTGTGAGTGTGTGCATGTCTGAGAGAGAGAGAGAGAGTGTGTCTTCATGTGTGTGTGTGTGCGTGTGAGCATGTTTTATGAGATTGTGTGTTTGTGTGTGATTTTTATTTATGTGTGTGTTTGTGTGTTTTTGTGTGGGTGAGATTTTGTGCATGTGGAGTGTGTTTGTGTGCATATGTTTTTGTGTGTGTGTTTGTGTGCGTTTTGTGTTTGTGTGTTTGTTTTTATGTGTGTGTGTGTGTGTGTGTGTGTGTGTTTGTGTTTTGTGAACGTTTGTGTGAGTGTGTGTTTGTGTGAGTGTGTGCATGTCTGAGAGAGAGAGAGAGAGTGTGTCTTCATGTGTGTGTGTGTGCGTGTGAGCATGTTTTATGAGATTGTGTGTTTGTGTGTGATTTTTATTTATGTGTGTGTTTGTGTGTTTTTGTGTGGGTGAGATTTTGTGCATGTGGAGTGTGTTTGTGTGCATATGTTTTTGTGTGTGTGTTTGTGTGCGTTTTGTGTTTGTGTGTTTGTTTTTATGTGTGTGTGTGTGTGTGTGTGTGAAAGGGGGTGTTGTTTGTGTGTGTGTGTGTGTGTGTGTGTGTGTGTGTGTTTGTGTGTGTGTGTGAGAGAGAGTGTTTTGTGTGTGTTTGTGTATGTGAAAGCGTGTGTGTGTGTGTGTGTGTGTGTGTGTGTGTGTGTGTGTGTACGTACGCGTGTGTGTGTGTGTGTGTGTGTGTGTGAGAGAGAGGGAAAGTGTGTTTGTGTGCGTTGTGTTTTTATGTGCAGCATGTGTTGTGTGCGTGTGTGTGTGTGTGTGAGAGAGTGTTTTGTTTGTTTGTGTGTGTGAAATCATGTTTTTATGAGATTGTGTGTGTGTGTGTGTGTGTGTGTGTGTGTGTGTGTGTGAGAGAGTGTTTTGTTTGTTTTGTGTGTGTGTGTGTGTGTGTGTGTGAAATCATGTTTTTATGAGATTGTGTGTGTGTGAGAGAGAGTGTTTTGTTTGTTTTGTGTGTGTGTGTGTGTGAGCATGTTTTTATGAAATTGTGTGTGTGTGTGTGCGCGTGTGTGTGTGAGGGAGAGTGTTTTGTTTGTGTGTGTGTGTGTGTGTGTGTCGGTGAAAGCATGTTTTTGTGAGCTTGTGTGTGTGTGTGTGTGTGTGTGTGTGTGTGTGTGTGTGTGTGTGTGTGTGTGTGTGTGTGTGTGTGTGTGTGTGAGAAAGAGAAAGTGTGTTTGTGTGCGCATATGTCTTGTGTGTGTCGTGTTTTTTTTATGTGTGTGTGTGTGTTAGTTTGCTGCAGCCTCTATATGTTTGACTGACCCCTGTCTGGTCCTCTCTGCAGGTTCTCAGCCGCGTGTGTGTGTGTGTAGACAGAAGACACGTCGCTGCGCTCGTATGCAGTCCGACTGGATATTTATGAAGCTTTCAAGGCCTTTTGGTGAGTCACACACAGCTTTTCTGCTGATAATTGCTCGCCTCTTGATGCTGATATTGTGTTTTCCTAAAATAAGACGTGAAAAGTGCACGTTGCTGTATTTGTGCTGTTGGAGGGAGCCGCTCCACATTTATTTATTTTATTTCATAATCGTACTCGACTGCAATGCAGCAAAAGATGTTTCTGTCTGATCTGTCCCTGTCAAAACCAGCATTAAACTCAGTGTTTTAATAAAGCTTCAGTTATCGAGGAGTTAACCTGCAAACTATTTAAAAAAGTAGTTAGCAGATACACGAAACATTGACTTATGTTTGCATGATACTACACTGGACAAATGTAATGAGGTCTTCATCGGGAGATTAGTCTTCTGCGTTGTTCTTATAACATGTTTTATAAATCTGAGATTAGGAGTTTATTTACTCAGTCTGTTCACTTCTTCATCTAGACCGCAGATCTATACTGCAAACACACAAACTTTGAGTATATCTAAATATCTAAAACATCTTAAATCAAGAAACATTTCCGAGACGAGCAAAAAAAAGTCAGAAATAACATGTTAAAATGAAGAATCTTTTGTGCAATGGAAAAGTTTCATAGATGCTAAATCTTTGTCAACATTAGTTCCAATAATAAAAAAAGAAAAGTGTATGGGGTTTCATTTGTGACAAAAATTAAAGTTTTCTAAAATTGTTTTTCTTTTCTGTGCAATATGTCTGTCTGCTGTTAATAACTTCAGTTATCATGCTCCATTATGTTTTCAGTTTTGCTTATCCAGATGGATAGAATGTGTAGTTCTTAGGTTTTGCCTTTTTGGCACAACATTTTTGCCGTAATCTTTGCCGTAAGCTTTAGAAAGATGGTAAGATATCTGTGAAATTCACCGAAAGCAGAAATCAATGAAACTGAGATGAATGAACACCACAAATAAAACAATAGCAAGATGTGGACAAATGTGTTGATGGTTTTTGGCATGAACAGAATGCCATATATATATATATATGTATGTATGTATGTATGTATGTATGTATGTATGTATGTATGTATTTATTTTATAATTTTTTTTTAAACAACCATTAATAAATAAAATGAAGTAAAGTAAGCACACACAACACTAAAAATGTTGAGTTTATTTTTTTAAATTAATTTTAAATGACATTAGCCCTCCCCCCCCTCCCCCAAATGGGTGGTTTTGTCCCAAATTGGACCCAACATTTATTTACAACAACCGAGTATTTTATTTTTAGACTTTGCACACCAGGATACACTAATTTATCTTAACAAGTAAGGCAATGATTTTAAATAATACACAATTGTGTTGCATAATGCAGTCGGCTTATTTTTGACACTAATGGAATCTCCTACTTATTACAGTATGTCATCAGTATGTAACTGTTAACAAACATAATTCCCCTAATTAGCTCATTAAAAACTTGTTTAACCGTCAAAAGACAAAATGTAATGTACAAAATTGTGTTGAATTATGCATTGTTTAAATGAAAATTTTTAACCCAATGTGTGGTTTTGTCCAAATTTGACCCAACATTCCGTTTCAACAACCCACTATTTTATTTATAGACTTTGCACACCAAGATATACTCATTTATCTTAACAAGTAAGGCAATGAATTTAAAAATACACAAACGTGTCGACTTATTTCTGGCACTAAAGAAATCTCATATTTATTATATTGTCAATAAATAACTGTTAACGAAAATAATCCTTCCAGTTAGCTCATTAAAAACATGTTTAACAATCTAAAGACAAAACGGATCATTAGAATGCTATGAAATGCAATGTACAAAAATACGTATTGAACATTTATTTATTTATTTTTGTAATATGTATTGTTTAAAGGACACTTTTTAACACAATGGGTCGTTTTGTCCAAATTTGACCCAACATTCAGTTACAACAACCCAGTTATTTGTTTTTAGACTTTGCACTCCAAAATATACTAATTTATCTAAACAGTTAAGGCAGTGATTTTAAATAATACACAATTGTGTTGCATAATGCAGTCGACTTATTTTTGACACTAATGGAATCTCAGACTTATTACAGTATGTCATCAGTATGTAACTGTTAACGGACATAATTCTCCTAATTAGCTCATTAAAAACTTGTTTAACCGTCAAAAGACAAAATATAATGTACAAAAATGTGTATTAAACATTTTAGTTATTTAGTTTTGAATGTTTAAATGACACTTTTTAACCCAATGTGTGGTTTTGTCCAAATTTGACCCAACATTCGGTTTCAACAACCCACTATTATAGCTCATTAAAAACTTGTTTAACAATCAAACATTAGAATGCTATGAAATGCAATGTACAAAAATACGTATTGAGCATTTATTTGTTTATTTTTGAATTATGTGTTGTTTAAAGGACACTTTTTAACCCAATGGGTCGTTTTGTCCAAATTTGACCCAACATTTAGTTACAACAACCCAGTGATTTCTTTTTTAGACTTTGCACACCAAAATATACTAATTTATCTAAACAGTTAAGGCAGTGATTTTAGAAATACTGTACACAAATGTGTTGCATAAAGCAGTCGAGTAATTTTTGGCACTAATGGAATCTTATATTTATATATATTTCTTTATATATTTGTTCTGAAGATCAAACTAAACCAATACATATTTATTTTGGCATTTTTTTAAACTTATTAAAATAAAAGTATAAGTCAGCAGAGTCCAGGCAGCATGTATAACCTTTCTTCAAAAGCTTGTCAATTGTGTTTCTGTAAGCCTGTAATGATGAATGCAGTGTGTTCTTGCTTTCTGGACAGTAAGGACAGTAGCGCAGTGCTTGGGTGACTGTTGCGTAAGATCTTTATTTAGTAAAAGCCTCTCAACACTGGGAACTTTTCACTCCAGGAGTGACGCTCTGAAGCTCTGCGGTTTCATCCTCACATGCTCTAGTATTACAGCGCTGCTCAATGAGGCACCATACAGTGGAAAAATAGATCACATTTTTAACAGAGTCATACTAGACACAATATGTGGCCCTGAACAACAAAACAAAAAAAGACATTTTCACAGTATTTCCTATAATATTCTTTCTTCTGGAGAAGGTCTTATTTGGTTTATTTTGGCTAGAATAAAAGCAGTTTACCCTAATTAACCTAGTTAAGCCTTTAAATGTCACTTTAAGCTGTATAGTAGTGTTTTGAAGAATATCTAGTCTAATATTATTTACTGTCATCATGACACAGAGAAAATAAATCAGTTATTAGAAATGAGTTATTAAAACTATTATGATTGGAAATGAGTTCTCGGCAATAATCAGAAATAAAATATGATTAAAATTGAACAGGAGGGCTACTAATTCTGAGTTCAGCTGTACGTGTTCTCTACCTGTCTGTATAAGTACAGAAGATTTATAAAAATACACATTTTCATATTTATTATCTTTAAAATACTCTTATTTTGAAGTCTTTTAAGTGCAATATGTTATTATGTTATATCTTATATGTTATTATGTTATATCTTTCTGTCTGTCTGTCTGTCTATCCCACTATCTATCCATCTATCTGTCTGTCTATTCGTCTATCCGTCTGTCTGCCAGTCTGTCCATCTTACTTTCAGTCTATCCATCTGTCGATCTATAAGTCAGTCGATCTGTCTGTCCGTCTGTCTGTCTCTGTCTGTCAGTCTATCCATTTGTCGATCTATCTATTGATCTGTCAATCTACCTTCCCGTCTGTCTGTAGATAGATCTATCCATCTATCCGTCCTTCCATCCATCCATCCATCCGTCCATCCATCCATCCATCCATCCGTCGACCTATCGGTCAGTCGATCTGTCTGTCCGTCTATCCATCTGTCATTCTCTTTATTGATCTGTCAATCTACCTTCCCGTCTGTCTGTCTATCTGTCTGTCTGTCTGTCTGTCTGTCTATCCATCTGTCATTCTCTTTATTGATCTGTCAATCTACCTTCCCGTCTGTCTGTCTATCTGTCTGTCTGTCTGTCTGTCTGTCTATCCATCTGTTGTTCTATCTATTGATCTGTCAATCTACCTTCCCGTCTGTCTGTCTGTCTGTGTATCTGTCTGTCTGTCTGTCTATCCATCTGTTGTTCTATCTATTGATCTGTCAATCTACCTTCCCGTCTGTCTGTCTGTCTGTGTATCTGTCTGTCTGTCTGTCTATCCATCTGTCATTCTCTTTATTGATCTGTCAATCTACCTTCCCGTCTGTCTGTCTATCTGTCTGTCTGTCTGTCTGTCTGTCTATCCATCTGTTGTTCTATCTATTGATCTGTCAATCTACCTTCCCGTCTGTCTGTCTGTCTGTGTATCTGTCTGTCTGTCTGTCTATCCATCTGTTGTTCTATCTATTGATCTGTCAATCTACCTTCCCGTCTGTCTGTCTGTCTGTGTATCTGTCTGTCTGTCTGTCTATCCATCTGTTGTTCTATCTATTGATCTGTCAATCTACCTTCCCGTCTGTCTGTCTGTCTGTGTATCTGTCTGTCTGTCTGTCTATCCATCTGTTGTTCTATCTATTGATCTGTCAATCTACCTTCCCGTCTGTCGTTCTGTCGTTCTGTCCATCTGTCTGTCTGTCTGTCTGTCAGTCTATCCATTTGTCTTTTAGTCCATCCATCTGTCAATCTTCCCCTCTGTCGTTCTGTCTGTCTAGCTGTCTGTTGTTCTTTCAGTCTATCCATCTGTAGATCTATCAGTCAGTCAATCTATCCGTCTGTTATTTTGTCTGTCCATTTGTCTGTCTCTCTGTCTGTCAGTCTATCCATCTGTCATTCTATCTATTGATCTGTCAATCTACCTTCCCGTCTGTCTGTCTATCTATCCATCTATCCGTCCATCCGTCCGTCCGTCTGTCCATCCATCGGAGTAAGTTTTATTTATTTTAGTTTAGCTGGAATAAAATGTAAAACGTGCTAAGTTCAATATTATTAGCCAATATTATAAGAAATTAAAACTTAAATAAAAAGTAAAAACTAATATGTTTAAAAACAGCAACACTGATCATATAAAATAAAACAAATAAAGCTCAAATTATTTCTTAACTGTATCAGATTTGATCTCGTGACATGAGCAAACACAACTATAGTTGTCAGTGTAGTGGTTAATTCATCCAATTTATTACGAGTTCAGTCATGCGAAAATGTATGATTTTTAAAAGGAGGCGTGGCAACAAAACCCCGCCCCTAAACTCAACTGTCATTGGGGGAGGAGCAAATCACACTAAAATGTATGAATGAGATTCTACAAATGCATACTAATTAGCCACTAAATCAAAAAGTGTTACTTATCGGTAGTGTTCGATTATTTTTTTAAATTAATTAATTAATTTATTTATTTATTTATTTATTTTATCCAGTGTATTTTCTACGATGTTTAGTAGCAAATCGTACTAAAATTTACTGTATGAATGAGACTGAACAAATTTAATCAAATAGCGTTGCTTATAGATAGCGTCTGGTTTTTCAGTGTATTTTCTATGATGTTTACAAGAGTATGACTTTCCTTCAGTGCAGTTATAGTCCTCGCTCTATTATTATGTTTCCTTTTCTTAACCTCTCCTCCTATTTCTCCGTGCGCCGGTCGTGAGGTGATAATAGAGGTGACGGACACAGATGTTACACCAACCAATCTGCTGAGATTCCCCAGAGAACGTTTCAACTCCTTAGACGTTAAAGCATTTAAAAGCCTTTCATTTGTCCTTCTCTTCAGCTCAGGTCACAGTTAAACACAGCATATACAAACCTGTATGTCACACTGAAGGACAGCACAGACTCACAGGGGGCTTTTAAAGGTGCTGCGTTAAAGGAGACCCTATTATACTCCTTTTTACAAGATCTAAAATAAGTCTCTGATGTCTCTAGAGTGTGTGTGTGTGTGTGTGTGTGTGTGTGTGTATGTGTGTGTGTGTGAAGTTTCAGCTCAAAATACCACACTAATAATGTTTTCTAACTCTCTGAAACTGACCCTTTTAGGCTTTGATCCTAATTGTGTGGTGTTTTGGTGACTGTCGCTTTAAATTCAAATGAGATTGTGCTCTTTTCAGAAGAGGGCGGAGCTACGAATGCATGTGTGTCAGCATAGTGGCAGATTCAAAAACAAGACTAACGTCCTATGCTAATGAGGGAGAGATGCACACTAGTGGGCGGGGCTCTGATGACACGTTCAAATGGAGAATGTCAATCAAAGTGTTTCTGCAGACTGTTTTGATCAAGTCTGATTATAAATAATACTATTAATACATGTTTACCATTAGAAGCTGGATATATTCACACACTGCTGACACACACTCATGTTTAAACCCCTTATAAAAGTGCTTTTTGCATTATAGACCCTCTTTAAAGTACTGAATGCATTTTATTGCTAATGTTTAAACCACCCTTAAATGAAACTTTAATCCAGAGTTTGTCTGTCTGAGAAAGCCTGCAGATTAATTTATATGTTGTCTGCAAAATCCAAGGAATGTGACGTTTTCTTGACACTTCAGGAAGCTCTGCATGCTCTCTGATTGATTTAGCAATGTTGTTCCTCTCACAGGGCCTGTTTTATTAGTTTCATTAGTGGTGTCTTTGTGTTCGTGTTTCCTCTCCGCTTGGATAACTGGTTTTACAAGCCAAGAAGATATTTTTATTGGACATAAATTGTCATTTTTGTGTCGTTAAGTTTGTGATGCTGTCACTCATTAGAAACAATCCTGCTTCGTCTGTGCTCACTTTTGATTGAGCTGTTAATAATAGAAAGTATTCATTCATTCATTTCATTCATTCATTCATTTTCCTTAGGTTTAGTCCCTTTATTCATCAGGGGTCGCCACAGCGGTATGAACCACTAACTATTTCAGCATATGTTTTACACAGCGGATGCCCTCCAGCTGCAACCCAGTACTGGGAAACACTTACAAACTTTCAAACACACTCATACACTACGGCCAATTTAGTTGATCAATTCCCCTATAGTGCATGTGTTTGGACTGTGGGGGAAACTGGAGCACCCGGAGGAAACCCACGCCAATACGGGGAGAACATGCAAACTCCACACAGAAACGCCAACTGGCCCTGCTGGGACTTGAACCAGCGACCTTCTTGCTGTGAGGCCACAGTGCTAACCACTGAGCCGCTGTGTCACCTTTTATAAATTAAATGTTAACTTTAAAAGTAGCATTTTGCTCATTATGCACATTAACAGCCGTGACATTTGAATAAGGTAAACACATTTTCAAAACAAAATAAGCAGCAGTGAGGTTATGCAAATTATGTGGTTGCTAGGATGTTCTGATAGGATTTTTAGAATGTTGCAGTTGGTTGCTAGGGGATTTTAGAATGTTGCAGTTGGTTGCTAGGGGATTTTAGAATGTTGCTGTTGGTTGCTAGGGGATTTTTTTTTTTTTTTTTTTTTTTTTTACGTGTTTCTACGGAATTTTAGAATGTTGTTGTTGTTGGTTGCTATAGGATTTTAGAATGTTGTTGGTTGCTATGGGGTTTTATAATGTTGCTGTTGATTGTTAGTGGATTATACAATTTTTACTTGTTGCTAGGGGATTTTAAAGGTTGCTGTTGGTTGCTAGAGGATTTTTTTTTTTTACTTGTTGCTACGGGATTTTAGAATGTTGTTGTTGGTTGCTATGAGATTTTATAATGTTGCCGTTGATTGCTAGAGGATTTTAGATTTTTTTTTTTTTACTTGTTGCTAGGTCATTTTAGATTTTTTATTTAAACTTATTGCTAGGGGATTTTAGAATGTTGTTGTTGTTGGTTGCTATGGAATTTTATAATTTTGCTGTTGGTTGTTAGAGGACCTTACAGTTTTTACTTGTTGCTTGAGAATTTTAGATTTTTTTTACTTATTGCTAGGGGATATTAGAATGTTGCATTTAGTTGCTAGAGATTATTAGAATCATATTTTTGGTTGCTAGGGGATTTTGGAATGTTTCTGATTGTTGCTATAAGATTTAGAAAAATTGCTTGTTGCTAGGGCATTTCAGAATGTTTTTGGTTGCTAGGAGATTTGAGAGTGTTGCTTTTGGTTGCTAGGAGATTTCAGAATGTTGCATTTAGTTCCTAGAGAACATTAGAGTCATTTTTGGTTGCTAAGGGATTTGAGAATGTTGCTGATTGTTGCTAGTGGGTTTTTAAAATTTGCTACTTGTTGCTAGGCCATTTCAGAATTTTGCTGTTGGTTGCTAGGGGGTTTTAAAATGTTGCTGTTGGTTGCTAGAGGATTTTAGAATGTTGCTACGTGTTGCTAATGCATTTTAAAATGTTGTGGTTAGTTGCCAGGGAAATTTAGAATATTGCTACTTGTTGCTAGGGTGTTCTGGGGCCAAAAGAATATACTGTAAGCATTCAAAATTTGCAGTTTCTCACTTAAGCTGATTTTACCCAACTTGACATGGAATCTTCTGACCAATGAAATGTTCTCTAGTACGTGAAGCATTTCCTAACCCTGTTTCATTATAGGCTGTGGCTGTCATGAGTCAGATGCAGCTGGCCAAGCTTTAATATGAACAAAAATGCTATTGGCTATTTTTTAAAAGGAGGAGGAGCTACTTTAAATTCTCTCTCCCTGTCTTGGTATCTCAATTAAATTACATCACACATCAAAACAAAGAACCATGCATTCCAAGGCTCTTCCAGAAACTCAAGCTCTAGTTTGGTCAACTAGCAATTAGCCATGGCGTCATTTCTTTTTAGATTCCAAGCAGACCAATCTACCTTTCTGTGACTGAAATGAGAGACTACCTCATACTAAAGACTGGTCTGAGCAGTTCGTTCGGCTAGAGCTTGTTTTTGCTGTACATTCGGATGTTCTGATTGGTTGCCACTAGGCTCTTTATTATTGTAAGCGACCGCTCCTCTATTTTATGCTATTGTGTTTATGTGTTGCCGTCTCCTCTTTTCTCTGTGTCTATGTGCTGATAGTGTCTCCAGGTGAGTTTATAGTCATGTGGAGAAAGTTTGATTTGGCTTTGACACAAGAACAGCAGTAACACTGACAGAGATGCAGACAGATCTCAGTGTTTGCTCTGCAGTTTGTGTCCATCTGTCAGGAAAGCTCTCATAGATACTGATGTGTGGAGTAATAATCGATTATCTTTTTGTTTGTTTTTCCTTCTTAAACTTACTCAGAGTTGTTGTAGTCCAAAGAAAAGGCACTAAATTTGTTACCTTTCTAAATTTGCTAGTGTTTTTTAGTGAATTTTTAGGTTTCTGTCGCTTTAGATAGCTGCACAATGTCTTTCAACATCGACATCTCATCCGCAATAGCCAATAGCAAGATGTGATTTATGGAGTTATTGCAAAGTTTAACCACAGTGAGAGAAAGATATCTGTGTTTTGTGATTTTTATATGCTTTTTAAAGTGAATTCGAAGCATTCAGACCTAAGAAATGAAAACATTTGTAGCTTTAACAAAGATTAATTGTATTTAAATATTTATTAAATGAGGAATATATAGTGTTTTTTTGCATTCGATTATTTCTGTATATGAATATCAGAGACGCAGCATGCACCTGTAGCCTATCTCTGTGAAAAGAGAAGATTAAAAATGGAAAAACAGAGCGTTTTGTTCATTTCCAACAGCACATTGTTTTGTTTTTGGGAAAGTATGCTATACACAAATGAATTGAAACCCTTTACTGTTGTAAATGATGTCTTGCATGGATTTGTACAACAAAAATAGAGGTTTAATTTAACCTATAATAAATGTAATCACATTGTGCGCTGTAATGATGCTCTACAGACTGCTTATAAAATAATTTTAAATGGCAAATAAGATGTAAAGCTTGTAAATAATAATATTAATTAAATAAAATATGGTGTTTCTGAAGCTTTAGTCAATGTAAGTTAAATTTGCATATAATGTGGGATTTGATGATCGGAGTTATATCTGTTTAAAAACGTTTAATATTAACGTATTATTTTACTATCAGAGATGCGCAGATTAAAGAATTAAATCATTAAAGTTACGATCTGGTGTGGGTCGGGTGCGGATACATATATCAGATAAAACCAACTCAGGCTCATTCTGAGAACGTAGTCCCGTGGACGTTTCTAGAGACCGCGAAATGCGTCCCGGGAGACACGTATTTTTGCAGTTTTTGTTTTCGCGAATCCGCGAGAGGCCGCTGTGTGTGCTTTTTCTGCATCTCGTACGTCTCTCGCGAGCGCCTTTTAGCGCCCGCGCCGTTCTCGCGTAAACCCGCCAGAGGTTGCTGTCGAACGACCTTCTGCCTGTCTGCCTGGTTAACAAAATGATTGACCGTGCGACCGGCCAATCGGCTGACCACCTCCTTCCCTAAACCCAACCAACGGTGGTTCACAAAAGCCATCCAGAAAAAGAAAAGCCCTCGTCTGATTTTTACCACGTTTTCGGATTTTGACCACATTCTCACCCTGTGATGAACTTGTTCGCTTTATTTTTTTTTTTTGAAACCGCTCTTCCCCGGACTCGAACCCGGTCGTCGTCGTCGTGGTCAGCCCCTCTCTGCGCCTCGAGTCTGCCGACTTACACGAAGAGCTAACCGGACAAACTGGTTGCGGCAGGAAAAGCCCTCCATACGGAGCCGAAAGGAAATGCGTCACACCGCCCCGCAGCGTTCGCTTAAAAAAAAAATTAAATGCAGCCATACGTACCCCCGGCTACGTATTTCGCGGTTTCCAGAAACGTCCACGGGACTACGTTCTCAGAATGAGCCTGGGTTGGATAAAACTATATGTGCGGGCGGGTGGATGATTAGTATGAAGCTGCGGATTCGGGTGTCATTTCAGCTGATCCGCGCATCTCTAGTAGCTAATAACTTAGCTCCCTACATTATTCCAAGTAGCTTGCCCAACACCGATAGAAATATATTCACCAATCCTCGAGATGATTGGTAGTATTGAGCCTGTGTTATTACAGTAGTTAGCAGTTGTTATCTGAGAATAACATACCTTGGAATGGAATGTTGTGATTGACCAATCAGAATCAAGTATTCCAGAGAGCCGCATAATAAACAGGTTTTTACACATTCTTTTCATTGTAGTAGATTCTGTATGTAAATTACATGCAAATCTTCTCTATAATTTGTCAACACAGCCTTTATTGAACGGATAAAAGTTTGAAATCAATCCTTTGTGCTTTTTGAAGCTCCCCATATAAATATGATTAAAATATTAAATATGAATGACTGTGCTGATCTCAGTACAGCGTCAAAGCTTCGAGGCGTTCTCCGTTTTCATTTGAGATTCAAGCAGACATCACAAATATTTCTGATAATATAATAATTTTAAATCTGTTACAGCACATAAATATGAATAATATACCATTCATTCATTCATTTTCCTTTGGCTTAGCCTGTATTTCAAAGTTCACCACAGCGGAAGGAACCGCCAACTATTCCAGCATATGTTTTACACAGCGGATGCCCTTCCAGCCACAATCCAGCTCTGGGAAACACCCATACACACTCATTCACACACACACTCCTACACTACGGCCAATTTAGTTAATCAATTCCCCTATAGCGCATGTGTTTGGACTGTGGGGGAAACCGGAGCACCCAGAGGAAACCCACACCAACACGGAGAGAACATGCAAACTCCACACAGAAATGACCCAGCCGGGACTCAAATCAGCGACCTTCTTGCTGTGAGGCCACAGTGCTAACCACTGAGCCACCGTGCTGCCCCTGAATGATATTCATTCGTTTTCTTTCCAGTTTAGTCCCTTTATTAATCAGGGGTCGCCACAGCGGAATGAACCGCCAATTTATCCAGCACGTTTTAAGCAGCGGATGCCCTTCCAGCTGCAACCCATCAATGGGAAACACCCATACACTCTCATTCACACACATACACTACGGCCAATTTAGTCGATCAATTCCCCTACAGCGCTGGTGTTTGAAGTGTGGGGGTAACCAGAGCACCCGGAGGAAACCCACGCCAACACAGGGAGAACACCAGCGATTGTGCTGCCCACTGTGCCAGCGTGACGCCCAATAATATATCAAATACATGTAAAAATGTCGAAGGAATAAAGTTGAATTTGGAAAAAGCGGCTGGGATCTTGAATATATCTGTAAGTGGCCAGTAATCCAAACTTAGTGTTGTGTTTGTCTGTGCTGTATGAAGTGTACATGCTGCTGTAGATGTGACATAAGGGCATCA
>NC_079453.1:1851859-1878288 GCF_903798145.1 Danio aesculapii
TATTTGCTTTATTTTCTTGTTTGTTTGTTTAATTTATTTATTAGTTTGCTATTTATTTATTTAGTTATGTGCTTATCAAGTAATTTGTTTGATTTATTTATTTACTTATATATTTATTAATTTGCTTCATTTATTTATCAGTTTGCTTTTTATTTATTTATTTATTTGCTTTATTTGTTTGCTTTTTATTTATTTATTTATTTATATATTTATTTGCTTCATTCATTTATTTGTTTATTTATTTATTTATTTATTTGCTTTATTTAATTATTTATTTGCTTGCTTGTTTGTTTTTTGCTTGCTTATTTATTGTTTTACTCATGTATTAGCTTTATTTATTTTCTTGTTTGTTTGTTTAATTTATTTATTGGTTTGCTTTTTATTTATAAATATTTAGTTGGCTATTTGTTTATTTGTGTGCTTATTAATTTATTTGTTTGCTTTATTTACCTATTTATTTATTTGCATATTTATTTATATATGTATTTGTTTGCTTTATTAGTTTCACCTTAGGCTAGACAGAAAATAATAACACTGTAATTGCAATATAAATAATACATATACACAGAAACAAACCGCATAAAACCACACACTAGTTCAATGCACCAAACAAGAAAGTTTCAGGAAAACACACTGAATAATACACTAAAAAAGAATATAAACAGTTTAATTAATAATTAAACCAACAGTAGATTAATTAAACCAACAATAGAGATAAATGATCTAAATAAAGACACAGGCGTATCCTTTTAAATATTTCAGAAAATCTCTTTTTATTTTATTTATGATTCAGTAATCTTGTACTAACACCCAGTAACACTCTAGTTCTTTTTAAAGGAGTATTTGATTGAGTGCCCTAAGAAGGGTTGATTAATGCACACCGGTCATCATCCCTCTAATAGTCACTGTGAGTCGTTTGCTTTGGATTAGAAATTATTTAACTGCATTCTTTAGCTTTGACGCAGCTCATTTACTGACGTGTATTACTGCACGTGTGTGTGTGTGTGTGTGTGTGTGTGTGTGTGTGTGTGTGTGTGTGTGTGTGTGTGTGTGTGTGTGTGTGTGATCTGCTGATGCAACACTTTCAGCTGTGTTTGTGTGGTCAGTCTGCAGGATGAGTCATAAGACCAGTTGATTACAGAAGCTGACCTGGCAACCCAACCTGCTGACTCTCACGTGTGTGTGTGTGTGTGTGTATGCGCGTGCATGTCTAGTATTTTATTTTTGTGTGTGCGTGTGTGTGCGTGTGTGTGTGTGTGTGTGTGCGTGCGTGTGCGTGCGTGTGCGTGCGTGTGCGTGCGTGTGCGTGCGTGTGCGTGCGTGTGTGTGCGTGTGTGCGTGTGCACGTGTGTGCGTGTGTGTGTATGCATTTGTGTATACTGTTTGTGTGTTTGAGTGTGTATTTGTGTGTGTGTATGTAAGCGTACAGTATGTGTATGAGTATACAGTGACTGTGCGTGTGTGTGTGTGTGTAGGTATGTACTTGTTTGTTGTGTGTGTGTGTGTGTGTGTGTGTGTGTGTGTGTGTGTGTGTGTGTGTGTGTGTGTGTGTGTGTGTGTGTGTGTGTGTGTGTGTGTGTATATATATACAGTTACTGTGCGTGTTTGTGTGTGGAAGTAGTTGTGTGTGTGTGTGCACAGTAAGTGTGTTTGTGTGTGTAAGCAGTGCTGTTGTTTCTGCAGAGAACGTGTGTTGGTGCAGGGGATTTGTCACAGTTTGTTCACGTTTGCATGTGACTCCTCCTGCTGCAGCACTGCAGTCTGTCTCTGCGTCTTCACACACACACACACACACACACACACACACACACACACACACACACAATCATCTTCTGTTTACATTCATGAGCAGATCCTGCACTGCTGCACTCGGACTAAACCAAAAACAAAAGGTCCATATTAATACCTCAAGGGTACATATTAGTACCTAAAAAGTACAAAAGGGTTCCTCTTAAAATTTGTAGGTACTAATATACACTTTATAATAGTAATAGTAATAATAAATGATAATAAATAATATTATTACTATTTATTATAAATAATAAATAATAAATAATTCACCAATATGAACCCTTAAAGTACAAATGTGTACCTTTTGAAAAGGTACCACCCCAGTGACAGCTCGTGTACCTTTATTTCTGAGAGTGTAGGACGCAGTTGCTAGGCTGTTTTAGGTGTTAATATGACGTTGCCATGTCATTGTTAGTTGGTTGCTGAAGTGTTTTGAGTGGACTTCCTTTGGGATGCAGTTGCTAGGGTGAACTAAAGGTTGCTAGGGTGTTGCTAAATGGTTGCTAATGTGATTTAATTTGATCTTTGTTGTTATGGAGTTGCTATGGAGTGGTTGCTGAGGTGTTTTGTGTAGATTTTAGTGGGTTACATTGTAGTTTGTAGGATGTTCTAGATGGTTGCTGTAGGATTGCTCAGTTGTTGCTAGGGTATTCTGGGTGGTTTATCAGGGTAGTATGCAGGTAGTTTTGGCTGGTGTGTTCTGAGTGGTTGCTAGGAGATTTCTTATTCTTTCTTGTCTAATTACTTTAATAAAAAAAACAGCAGCAGAGCTCTCTAATCTTGTGTTTGGTCGAGGCGGATTTCTTCTTTCCAGTCCACAAATACTGCAGTTGCAACTTCAGTCATTAGTATTAAGGGTTTTCTCACACCCCAAGTATGAGCAACAGCTTTAGCAAACACAACAACCAAAGACACAGCTCCAAATGTCCAAAAGCCAGTTTGTTTTTCAGCATCTGAACACAATGTTCTTGATCGTGCTCTTGTGCTCACCAGGCCAAATGGTCAAATACTTCAGCTCTTGTAAAAATGACTGTAAATCATCCTGCCAGCAGCAATACACCCTGCCTGCTTTGTTATGTCTGACCTTAGCTGTGAAATGCCTGCTCACAGGTGGAGGCCTGGCATGTAGATATAGCTGAAATATGTCACACTGTGATGCTGGTGTTGTGATTTTAGATCGCTAGACAAAGTTGTAATCCGAGCATCACCTGAATCCAGCTATTAATCATACTGACCTGATCTCCATGCATGCCTTGTGAGCCTTTGATTAGTAAACTGACCCAAATAGTCTCCAATTTTTCAGCGGTTACGTGTATTCGGTTCCCTCAGGATCAGCGGATGAATGTAGGGCGGACGGGGGAGGGTTTTTCACCCCAGCACGTACGAATTTAAACCCGATACCTTGACTGCAGTCAGCCTGACCCGTGAAATTTAGCCAGGGTAATTTGGGTCAGCCGTGCAGTGTTGCATTGATATGTGCATCGGCTTAGTGACTGGATGTCAAATAGGGATGCACCATGAATGGGGATTATGGATATATATTTGATTTTTATATTATTGTTTTGTTTATTTCACAACAAGCCACCGTGTACGTTAATCAACAATCCTTAAGATTGTAAATGGACGCAAATACATTGGTTTAATCCAGAATATCAATGCCAATACTTTATATTAACTAATTGCACTGTTTTAATTGGTATTGTTCAGTTGCTAGGGTGTTATGCATTGTTGCTAGGGTGTTTATGGTGTTATGCATTGCTGTGCACTCCTTACCGTGCATTCACATGGGGTTTCAGCATCAACGCTTGACCAAGGGCGTGGCTGACGTCATCGTCATAGCAGCGTCAGCCAATGAAATTAGTCCGCAATCGGTTACTGTCTGAGCTGGGGTATTTGCATAAAGTGATCTGAATGGCTGACGCTTCCGTTGTGGCTACTGTAGGCTATGCATAATATACGGAAGTGCACGTGCGTCTTCAGTCCTGTCAGAGCGCGCACTTTCATTTCCATACAGCAGAGAGTGGCTGTATGGAAGTCCACCCGTGTGCGATTCAGAGAGCAGTAATTTATAATCGCGCGACCAGTTGCTAAGGTGCCTAAGATAGTTGTTAACAGTGGTGTAGTCCTAAAAAAAAGGTGCTATTACCCACCCAATCCAAATTTTAAAAGTAGGCAAAGAAACAACGAATGTCAATGTTTCTTTGATTCATTAGCTATATATATATATATATATATACTAAACATCAGTTACCTGTAACTATTGACTTCCAAAAAAAGTCAATGGTTACAGGTTTTCAGCTTTCTTCGAAATATCTTCTTTTGTGTTCGACAGAATAAAAAAGGCAAACCGGTTTGGAACAAGTAAAGGTTGAGTAAATAATGATAATTTTCATTTTTTGGGTGAACTATTCATTTAAAAAGGAAAAATATTTAAACAAATTAATTCATTTTAATCCCAATTCAATTATTTATGCTTGGGTAATAGTGACCCCAGCAGACCTGGAGATTGGCTGAGTATATTGAGCTCTATTTAAATGTATATGAGCCTATATATATATATATATATAAATACTAGCCTATACTCAAGTACATTTTTATCCAGGTATTAAATAAAACTGCCATTTTTTTAAATTCATAATAGCATAAATATAAACATATTCAAAACTTGATTTACATATTTTACTATCATAATATGTTATAATAGGAACAAATTTTTAATACGCAATGGCGCAAGTTAAACAAAAATGCACCAACTGCAACAAATGAAGATGTGAGTTAAAAAACATTTGGTATACCGTTAAAGGAGACGCGAACACGCATAAATTAGGGATGTTTAATCACCAAAACAAGGTATACCAAGTGTATGATCCTCAGAAGTCGTAATACCCAAACAGCTCGTGGATAGCAAGGACTGCACCACTGGTTGTTAAGGTGTTGAGCGCAGTCTTAATGCAATATTACTAGGGCCAGACAGAATCTGCTGACGTTTTTTACTATTTCTGCCGTGAATTTTGGTAAAAATTTAGATTTCTGCCGAATGATTTTGGGAGTATCATAACTAAAACCTTAATAAGTGAAGTAAAACATATATATTTTTAACTTGTATTTAATGTTTACAATGCAAATCCAGTTAGATTCACTTTTTTTGGTAAACAAAGCAAGTCTCTCGTATAATATCTCTACTAAAAGACATATTACTGTACACACTGCATAGTACATATATACATAGTCAATAATATTACTGAAATTAATTAAAAAACTGAATAAATATAGATTTACACACATTTACTCAAGTAAATAAACAGAATTAATGATGGGCTAAAATTCTGCGCGCGCAGATTCCGTGTGGGCCTAATTATTACTTTACTTTTGGTAATTGCTATAACGTTATCTCCTGTATTATGCAGTAATTTGATCTGATTAGTGAACTGAACAATCATAGCCAGGCCGAAGTACTTGTTTAATGTTCTACAGCTAGTTCTGGTCCTCAAATGTGATTTCTCCATGTATGCTAATGGATAACGCCAATCTCGAAGCTTCGTTCTCACGCCCATACTGTTATAGTGCATTTCGAAACCGTAAACAATCGCTGTTTTGTGTGTTGTGGCAGTGAAAATTAAAGCTCTGTAGGGAATCGCCACCTGTAATCTAGTGTTTTTGTGGGTGACTTTCTCTCTCCCAGCTGGTGAACTGAACAGTCTGTTCTCTTATCAGTGTCTGTTATTTCATCCCACAGCAGCAGGTTGGCGTGACTGCATTTCTCATCTCTCACACTCGTTGTGGCCTTGTTTTCCCATCACCTCTCTACATACTTCAGTTCACTCACTCAGTCATTTACTCAGTCATTACTTTATGAGTGCATAAACTACAATAGGAACACATTTAGTGAATGAACTCCAGCATGTGCATCAGTAAAGTTATTCAGGTTTAATAGCTGATTTCACAGATATAAATGTGTGTATGAGGGTCTTTGCATCATTAATGTTGACTTGCAGCTTTCCATTGTTGCAGATCTGAAATGTTGGTTTGCTGATTGTAAAAGGTGTCAGCCGTCAGTCCGTCATCACAGTGCTTCAGTACTATTATTCTTCTATTATTATTCCCTTCTTGAGCATCAGTCTGCGCTCCCAATGCGCCTCACGCCTCCAAAAGCCACCGCATTCACTGCGCTTCGTCTTCTGAGGTGCAACTCATTTATTAGAGGAGAAAAACATCACAGTGGCAAATCCCAATGCATCACACGCCACTTCTCTGACTGATGTTTGTGCAAGTCTATCAGGAAGGGATGATTTTGTTCTCTTTTGTTTCTCATTGGATCAGAACGTTGCTTTAGTCGCATATGCTTTATGCAATATTATAGTTTTGCACGTAAATCTAATTTGCATATTTGGCCGGAAACACAAGCTATTGACTTCCATATTTTTTCTTGTTGTTGTTCCTACTATGGATGTCAATGGCTGCTTTTGTCCCCCAACATTCTTCAGAATATCTTCTTTTGTGTTCAACTGAAGAAAGAAATTCCTAAATGTTTAGAACCAGTCAGGTGTGAGTCAATGATGCTGAAAATACTTTTGGGTGAGCTGTCCCTTTAAGCTGAGTAATTAAAGGTGAGAACTGTCATTTCTGCATGACTGAGGCATGAAACAGCACTCTTTATCTGTAGTTGATTTAAATGAGCCATATTATAGGATTACTGAAAAGCTTCTTTGGGTAATTGTTTAACTTTAAGAGCAAATGTAAGTAATTCTATGAAGCCTATTTAATTTTTTTTACAATTTCAGTCTCTCCTCATGAACCCAGATTTCTTTTAATACAATAAAGCAAAAAAGTTGTGTGTTAACGGTTGCTCAGTGGTTAGCACTGTGGCCTCACAGCAAGAAGGTCACTGGTTCTAGTCCGGCTGTGTCAGTTGGCATTTCTGTGTGGAGTTTGCATGTTCTCCCTGTTGGCGTGGGTTTCCTCCACGTGCTCCGTTTTCCCCCACAGTCCAAACACATGCGCTATAGGGGAATTGATGAACTAAATAGTGGATGAGTGCGTGTGTGAATGAGAGTGTATGGGTGTTTCCCAGTACTGGGTGGCAGCTGGAAGGGCATCCACTGCATAAAGCATATGCTGGAATAGTTGGCAGTTCATTCCCCTGTGCAACCCCTGATAAATAAGGGACTAAGCTGAAGGAAAATGAATGAGTATAGGGTGTTACATTGATTCATTTAATCATAATATTACACAAATAATAGACTGAAGTATGGAAATTGCATCATCAATGTTGTTATTAAAAATGAATTATTTTTAAAAATAACTCCCTTGTGCTGTTTAATAGATTTTTTAACACATATTTAGGCGTAATAGTTTCAATAACTAATTTCTCTTATCTTTGCCATGGCAGCTATAGGCATGGGTCGGTATAAAATTTTGACGGTATATAAACCTGGTATAAAAATATCACTTATTTTCACTGTATTGTCGTGAATATATTGTGATAGCTGCTATAAAATATTTTCTTTTTCAATGTCAGGGTAAAAAAGACGACTTTTTTCCTCATATTCACCTAATATATTGAGTTTTTTAAGAAACACTTCTGCTGAAAGAGACTTCTGCGGTCTTCATTGGTTTAAAAAAACACAGATTTCTTCACAACTGGAAAAAGGCATCTCCGGATATCTCTCTTTTCTTTTGGATATATAGAAAGCCGCTGCACTGTTAAGGTCAATAACATTTACAGATGCTTCTTGAATTGTGAGCTGACCAGTATATTTCAATGTTGTTATTTACCAGTGTTTATTGACTCTATATTTCAATGTGGAGGGTCTTTTTCTGCTGGAGATGATGTTGCCCTAAAAAACGAAATAAAATATTCGGGGGAAAAAACACAATTTACATATACCTTAGGAACACATTTAGGTATCATAGAAAAAAGTGTTGCACTCAAAACTTTTGCAAACCATTTATTTGTGTTGACTTTAAACAAACAGATTAAATTGAGCAATGTTCAACTTAATTTGTTTGTTTAAATTCAGCCCAAATAAATAGTTTACAACCACTTAACGTTAAAAAATTAAGTAAATCCAAGGAAATATCTTTGAATAATTTTTTTCAGTGTATCATAGAAAATTTTTGCGGTTTTAATACCTTGAAACCGGTTATCATCCCATGCCTAATGACAGCTCACAATATTTAACTTTTATTATTTTTTATATTTAGAGACTAATGTTCAAAATAAAATAAAGTTTTTCTAGAAGAAAAATATTATATATAATAAATATAAATTTCATTTATTTATTTTTTCTGAAGTTTTGTTTTCAACTCTACATGTTTTTAATATGATCTTTTTTATTATTTATTAATTATTTATTTTCATTTTTGTTTTTAATTTATTCTCATACAAATATTTAGATCTTAAGTTGCGAACATAAAAGTGTCTAACATTAAGAGGACACGAATGAAAGGATGTTTTGGGCTGATTGGAGGCTATAGAAATATTTTCATTCATTGATTTTCCTTTGGCTTAGTCCCTTTGTTTATCAGGGGTCGCCACAGCAGAATGAACTGCCAACTATTCCAGCATGTGTTTTACACAGTGGATGCCCTTCCAGCTGCAACCCAGTACTGGGAAACACCCATACACACTCATACACTACTGGTAGTTTGGTTAATCAATTCCCCTATAGTGCATGTGTTTGGACTGTGGGGGAAACCGAAGCACCCGGAGGAAACCCACACCAACACGGGGAGAACTTGAAACGCCACACAGAAATGCCTACTGACCCAGCCGGGACTCGAACCAGTGACTTTCTTACTGTGAGGCCACAGTGATAACCACTGAGCCACCGTGTCGCATATAAATATTTTTTCTTTATTTTAATATTTTTGCTACCAATGTTTAAGATACCAATGTTTATCCTAAAGTGCAATTTAAAGGCTTAACAAAATAAATCCAGCCAAAATAAAATAAAATAAAAAATGTTCCCAGGAAAAAAAATATATTAAAAAAATAAATAAAAATTTTAATTAATTTATACAATTTTTTTCAGAAATTTTGTCTTTAACCGTACACTTTTAATATGATTATTTTGTTCTAATTTATTTTTATATAATGTATATACTTTATTTTTATTCATATATTATTTATGTATAATTATTTAAGTCTTATGTTGACCACGTGCAAATATAATAGTGCCTGACCCCTGTTAACATTAAGAGGACTCAAATGAAGGGATGTTTCAGGCTCATCGAAGGCTCCACAGACCTTTTTCCTCTTTGTCTGGATGTGTTTTTCAATCTTACATAACATTGTCTGTCCTGCTGAAGTGCTGTGGTGTGTCTGCTAATGAGTGCGAGCGATCGATTGTTAATTGCTGACCGCTGTGAGGAAACGCGGTGTGTGTTTGACATGCAGGACGCTCGTGTGATGAACCCACAGATTAAACCGACTGCAGCTTCAGCTTGTTTTCCAACCGCTCTGCTCGATCTGAAGCCAAAATAGTTTGTAACCTTGAACTTCAGAAGTATCTGGACACTGCTTTATTTAACAGTCACGTGAAGGCTAAAGGGAAGGTGGGCTTGTTATGATCAGTGGGGTTAATAATAGTGCTCGTATTACTTTTCACAACATTTTAAAGTCATCTTTTTAAAGCTCAATGAGATGCGCTTTTGGCTACATCAGCACTACATGAAGTATTTGTGTACATATAAGCAATATCATGATATAAGCTGTCTCATATTATCCAACCATCCATCCATGACCATCCATCCATATCCATTCATATCCATCCGAGACCATCCATCCATGACCATCCATTCATTACCATCCATCCATCCATGACCATCCATCCATATCCATTCATATCCATCCGAGACCATCCATCCATGACCATCCATTCATTACCATCCATCCATCCATGACCACTCATTTATCTATCTATCACCATCCATCCATGACCATCCATCCATCCATGACCATCTATCCATCCATGACCATCCATCCCTTCATATTCAATCATCCATCTATGACCATCTATCCATCTATGATCATCCATCCATCCATCCGGCCATATATCCATTCATCCATGACCATCCATCCATCCATCCATCCATCCATCCATCCATCCATCAATCCATATCCATCCATCCATGACTATCCATCCATCCATCTATGATCATTTATCCATCCATCCATCCATTCATGACCGTCCATCCATCTATGACCATTCATGACCGTCCATCCATTCATGACCATCCATTTGACCATCCGTCCGTCTATGACCATCCATCCATCCATGACCATCTATCCATTCATATCCATCCATCCATCTATGACCATTTATCCATCCATCCATCCATCCATCCATCCATCCATGACCATTCATCCATCCATCCATCCATGACCATCCATCCATTCATGACCGTCCATCCATCTATGACCATCCATGACCGTCCATTCATTCATGACCATCCATTTGACGAATCCATCCATCCATGACCATTCATCCATCCCTAACCATTCATGACCATCCATCCACCCATCCATCCATTCATGACCATCTATCCGACCATCCATCCATCCATCCATGACCATGCACCCACCCATGACTGCCTCCGTCTATGTCCATCCATCCATCCATTCATGACCATCCATTTATCACCATCCCTCCGTCCATGACCATCCATCCATTCATGACCATCTATCCATTCATATCCATCCATCCATCTATGACCATTTATCCATCCATCCATCCATCCATCCATGACCATCCATCCATCCATCCATCCATGACCATCCATCCATTCATGACCGTCCATCCATCTATGACCATCCATGACCGTCCATTCATTCATGACAATCCATTTGACCATCCATCCATCCATGACCATCCATCCATCCATGACCGTTCATCCATCCTTAACCATTCATGACCATCCATCCATCCACCCATCCATCCATTCATGACCATCCATCCACCCATCCATCCATTCATGACCATCTATCCGACCATCCATCCATCCATCCATGACCATGCAACCACCCATGACTGCCTCCGTCTATGTCCATCCATCCATCCATTCATGACCATCCATTTATCACCATCCCTTCGTCCATGTCCATCCATCCATCCATCCATACATACATACATCCATCCATCAATCCATGACCATTTATAAAGGTTCTTATGAGGGACTTTGCTGCTTGTTCAAAGTAATTATCTGAAATGAGCTGGAACAGCACAATTCTTGAGATATTTTTGTGAACAACTAAATTGTTTTATGTTCAAAATACTTAAATTTGTTAAGCTAACGTAATCATTAATGTAGCGTAATTTGTGTTGGGGCAACACGAACCCTGCATTTTTTTTTTTACAGTGTATGTACTCAAAAACATGTACTTATTCATATGTAATTATTTTTTAGCACTTGATCTAGCTTAATCAATGTTTAATTTAAGAATGTAGGAACATAGACATGTAAAACACTTGATTGTAGGCCCAACATTAAAATATCGCTCAGTAAAATGCAAAATGTAAACACTGTACTTTCAAATATGCAGCTTTCTGAATAACAGCTTTTTAAATGTTATTTTTGTTGCATTTAAATGACCAAAATCTATGGTCGATGGTTCGAGCCTCAGCCTGGTCACTTGGCGTTTCTGTGTGGAGTTTGCATGTTCTCCCTGCGTTTGCGTGGGTTTCCCCCACAAGTCCAAACATATGCGCTATAGGGGAATTGGGTAGGCTGTATGGATATGGATGTTTCCCAGGGATGGCTTGCGGCTGGAAGGGCATCCGCTGTGTAAAACATATGCTGGATAAGTTGACGGTTCATTCCGCTGTGGCGACCCCGGATTAATAAAGGGACTAAGCCGAAAAGAATATGAATGAGTGAATGTTGTTCAGTGTCAATGCTGTAAGATATAAAGATTCACCTATGCCTGCAGTGGACATCAAAGGCGCTTAATAGTAGGTGAGCCGTGATTGATGGCGCTGTCATTTATTGAGGCGTCTGTTCTGTCTAATTAACACGCACTCAGCAGATCTGCGGACACACACATACACACACATTTTAAGTCATTTGATGATTAAGTCAGATGTGGACTGGTGTGTGTGTTTGTATGTGCGTGCCTAAAGGCTTTGTGAGAACAGTTTTTGGTCCCCTTGAATAAAATGACTCATAAATCACACAGAATAAAGTATATATATATGTATATGTATATATGTATATGTATATATATATATATATATATATGTATGTATATATATATATATATATATATATACATATATATATATATATATATATATATATATATATATATACATACATATATATATACATACATATATATATATATATATATATATATATATATATATATATATATATATATATATATATATATATATATACATACATATATATATACATACATATATATATACATACATAAATGTCAATGGGAGGACTCTAAAATATAGGGGTGTGTGTGTGTGTGTGTGTGTGTGTGTGTTTGAGTAATTGATATCTGGTTTCCTCTTTGATCTCTTCATGTCTAATGGATTAACATTACGGGTGTGTAAAATATCCGGGAAGGGAAAAAATCAATTCTCTGACATTAGATTATGTTTTCCGCTCCTTTGAGAGAACTCTGAACAGCAAGAGTTCAATTAAATTTCACTTTCATATGCGATAATTTGAGTCTTAGTGGAAGTAACTTGCTTTCTGAAGCACAACACTTTACTTCTGATGAAGTGAGAGACACCGACACAGTTACTAAGGAGATTTCAGTAATATTAATACATTTATTATCAATATGAATGTCTAATTGCAGCGTTATTTGGGTTGCCTTGACCTCTACATATCTGACGTTCAGCCAACTAGTCATTACTCAGTTTATTTTTGTAGTCATACATTTTGATTTGATTATGACTGAAAATAAACTGTCTGAGACACATTTAGCTGTGTGTTTTCTGAAAATGCGTGCACGGCAGTGAAAGTTCTTTAGCCAATCGGAATCAATCATTCATCAGCCTGATAGTGTATGTGTATATAAGACTTAATTTAGAATCTGAAACATCTCAAGCATTTTCTATTCTGTTACTGAATGATATTTAGCAAAAAACAGAGATTCGATTTAAAGATTAAGTATTGCAATTTTAATATGTTTGAAATCCAAAAAGTGCATAATAATAATTAATAGAGTTGACATTTTTGCACAAATCTCGTTTGTAGATCTGTTGTTGTTGTTGTTGTTGTTGTTGTTGTTGTTGTTGTTGTTGTTGTTGCAGTGCATTCTGAGATTTATTTTTCCACCATTGATCATTGATTCTAAAAATGCTGGGTTGTTGTAACCCAGCTCTGGGTCAAATCTGAATACACCCAACAGCAGTTGAAATTTTAAATTAAATTTTAAAATTGAACCTAATGTTGGGTTTGTCCATATTTCAACCAATATTGCACTAAAAAACAACCCAGTACCTAAGATGCTACATTTGAGCTTGATTGTGGAACAAAAGTAATGCCAAAAGTATTTAAGTCAAAATAAAAAGCTTGTTGAATAGCACTAACTAAAAATAATATGCATTGAATTAGCAAGTGCTTGAATTTTAAAGACGTGCATTTATAATAACTTTAAGAAGTGAATCATGGAAGGTAAATATGAAGTATTGAACTTTAAGTGAAATATTTTAGTTGAAATATTCACAGCTTAAATAAACAACTATGTTAGATTTCAGGACCTTAAATACAAACCCTGGCAGTTCAAGTCATTAAAATGCAACCACCTTTTAATTAATTCATTCATTTGGTGGTTCATTCCGCTGTGGCGACCCCAGATTAATAAAGGGACTAAGCTGAAAAGAAAATGAATGAATGAAAGAATGAATTCATTCAGTTTTCTTTCCACTTAGTCTTTATTTCAGAGGTCGTCACAGTGGAATGAACCACCAACTTATCCATCTTATACAGTGGATGCCCTTCCAGCCGCAACCCGGTACTGGGAAACACCCATACACACTCATTCACACACAGACTCATGCTTTGGCCATTTTAGTTCATCCAATTCCCTTTTAGCTGTAGGGGAAACCAGAACACCCCACCAACACGGGGAGAACATGCAAACTCTATACAGAAACGCCCACTGGCCCAGTCGGGACCAAACCAGTGACTTTCTTGCTGTGAGGCGACAGCTAACCACCACTTTTTAATTCATTGCATTATTTTATTCTCCGTTAGTGCTATTCGACAAGCTTTTTTATTCCGAATACTTTTGGCATTACTTTAGTTCCATACTTGTCTAAATGTACTTTTGGTGTAACTGCAGTATCTGTCACTTGGCTTCTATAATTATGCTGCTCACTGCGTATCATAGCTTAAATCTCTGCTGCATCTCCATAAGCAGATTTCAGATCAGTGATCTGTGTCCTATTGACTGAGCATTAGATAACCAATCAGCTGGCAGATCAGCCCGTCGCCCCTGTGACCCAGAGAATCAGCTGTTCCCAATGCACTATTGAAACAGGCCACACTTTACAACTGAATAGAGCTGATAGTATTTGTGTGTTATCGCATCAGCAGCCTCCTGTTAAAGGAGACCTCTTATGCTCCTTTTTACAAGATGTCAAATAAATTTCTGAAGTTTCAGCTCAAAATACCACACAGATAATGACTTATAACTCTCTGAAACTGACCCTTTTAGGCTTTGATCCTAATTGTGTGGTGTTTTGGTGACTGTTGCTTTAAATTCAAATGAGACTGTGCTCTTTTTCATAAGAGGGCGGAGCTATAAATGCCTGTGTTTCAGCATAGTGGAAGATTGAATAACAAGACTGATGTCATATGCTAATGAGGGGAAGATAGTCACTAGTGGGCGGGGCTTTCCCCCTTTGATGACATCATACAAAGAGAGAATTTCAATCAAAGTGTTTCTGCAGACTGTTTCTATCAAGTCTGATTATTAAAAATAGATTTCATAACTGTTTCGCATTAGAAGCTGGTTATATTCACACACTGCTGACACACAACTGTGTCTAAACACTCATTTTTGCATAATAGGTCTCTTTTAAAACTATAATAAATCTAAGCTTAGATGTAAAAGGGAAACGGCGGCGTCACTTATCAATAGCCAGTCTGAGGGATTTATTGTCCAGTTGTGTTGTTGTTGTTGTTGTTGTTGAGGAAATGCTGTATTCCCTTCCTCTTTCTGCTGGCGTCTGTAAATAGCAGCGTGGTCTAATCAGGAGACCCGAGCGCAAGAAACACAATGTCAGCTCTGTTACTGCAGCCTGAGCCCTGAGCCATGCGTCTTAAAGACCGCACGCAGATTAATTTCACATCTCAGCCATTGGTAAGAGGGTTATGAAGTGCCACTGCAGAGCTGATTGTTTGCGCATACTTTAATGCTTCGGGGAGTTTAGCATGAATTTCTGCCCTGTCCTGAAACGTGCCACAGTTTACAGCCGCTGTAATCTCTGAAAGCGCAGCGTATGATCCTGGCAAATATGTTAATGCTGCTGTTTTTGTTTCGGAGATGAACTCAAGAACCTCAGATTATGCTTCTGAATAGAAGACGTATTCTGGAGAACTTCTGCAAGACAACATGGAGCACTGTTAATGCGTTTAACCCTCTGGGAGACATTTTAGGCTGAATAATTGTGGGTGTGGTCATTTATTTTTATGCATTTGCAATAAAGCATTTACATGGACCTTTATGCATTTACATTAACAAATATATTTATATTTGTTAATATATATTATATATTATATATAATATATATATATAAATATATTTATGTTTTTAAATTAATGCATGTGATTTTAGGGTGTGCTTCTATTAAATGTTGATTATTTTTATACATTTATTTCTATGCATTTGCTTTAACAAATATATTTTATGTTTTTACATTAATGCATGTGATTTTAGGGTTTACTTTTATTAAATGTAGATTATTTTTATACATTTATTTCTATGCATTTACTTTAACAAATATATTTTTATGTTTTTACATTAATGCATGTGATTTTAGGGTTTACTTTTATTAAATATAAATTTTTTATACATTTATTTTTGTGCAATAATGCATTTACATGTAATTATATCTAGGGCCAGACGGAATCTGCGGACGTTTTTTGCTATTTCTGCGCAGAATTTTGTTAAAAATCTGCGGATTTATGCGGAATAATTTTGGGAGTATCATAACTAAAACCTTAATATATGAACTAAAAAGTAATATCTTTATAACTTGTATTTAATGTTTACAATGCAAATCCAGTTAGATCCACTTCATTACAACAAATCAAGTCTTCTATGTAATATATCTACTAAAAGACAGAAAATATTACTTTACAAACTGTATTGTAAATAAATTATATGAAAATGTTCATATTAGTCAATAATATCACTGTAATTAATTTAAAAACTGAATAAATATAAATGTACACACATTTACACGAGTAAATAACCAGAATCAATGATGGGCTAAAAATCGGCGAAATTCTGTACGCGCAGATTCCGTGTAGGCCTACTTATATCCATTTTTTTTACATTAATGCATGCAATTTTTGGCTTTACTTTGACTCTTTGGTATTAATTTACCAAATTTGAGTGAAACAACAATCCTTTAATGTGTAAGCCAAGCAAAGTGCATGCATTCATATAATTATATTTATGTATATGTACAAGAGTATGTCTAATTGCATTAATGTAAAGGGATAAAAGTAAACCCAAAAGTTGCATGCATTAATGTAAAAAATGGTTATAAGTGCATTATTGCACATGCATAAAAATAAATGTATAAAAATAATGTACATTTAATAAAAGTAAACCCTAAAATCACATGCGTTAATGTAGAAAGATCTAATACATTTGTTAATGTAAATGCATAAAAAAATAAATGTATAAAAATAATGTACATTTAATAAAAGTAAACCGAAAAATTGCATGCATTAATGTGAAAAATGGATACAAATGCATTATTGCACATGCATAAAAACAAATGTATAAAGACAATGAACATGTAATAAAAGCAAACCCTAAAATCACATGCATTTATGTACAAACATAAAAATGTATTTGTTAATGTAAATGCATAACGGTGATAGTAATAATAATAATGCTTTTACATGTACTTATATCCATTTTTTTTACATTAATGAATGTAATTTTTGGCTCTACTTTAACTCACTGGCATTCATTTACCAAATTTGAGTGAAACAACCATCCTTTAATGTGTAAGTCAAGCAAAGTGCATGCATTTATATAATTATACTTATGTATATGAATAAGAGAATGTCTATATCCATTAATGTGAAGGCATAAAAGTAAACCCTAAAATGACATGCATTAATTTTGAAAATGGATATAAGTACATATAAATGCATTATTGATCATGCATAAAAATAAATGCATAAAAATTAAGTACATTCAATAAAAGTAAACCCTAAAATGACATGCATTAATTTGAAAAATGGGTTTAAGTACATGTAAATGCGTTACTGCACATGCATAAAAATAAATGTGTAAAAATAATGTACATTTAAAAAAAGTAAACCCTAAAATGACATGCATTAATGTACAAACATAAAAATGTTAATGTAAATTCATAAAAATAAATGTATAAAAATAATGTAAGAGTAAACCCAAAAATGACATGCATTAATGCGAAAAATGGGTTTAAGTACATGTAAATGCGTTTCTGCACATGCATAAAAATAAATGTGTAAAAATAATGTACATTTATTTAAAGTAAACAAAATGACATGCATTAGTGCAGATGTGTAAAAATACAAGCATTCCTTTAAATGCATTTAAAGTACGTATAAATGCATAAAACACATGCAAATGCATTAATGTAAGAGTATAAAGGCATATGTAAAGGTGTTCATGTATGTGCATGTCAATGCATTAATGTAAGCACATAAAAGTACATGCATTTCAAGAGTTCCCACTTAGATATGCTTGGCGTTTAAAGCAGGTTTGGCTCTTGTCCCAGGAGAGAACCCTGAGCTCGGAGATATTTGAGCCCAGGGCTCCCGCCCGGTCGATAAGCATATCAGGAGATCTGAGATCAGGTAGATCTCGAGAGCTCCCCCTTTAGAAAAGGGAGGAAAAGGAGGAGATGGGGTGGAAGGGGGGATTCTTCCAAACGAAGATAGAGCAGTAGGGAGAAAATGATCCATTTATAGTAAACTAGGATCGCTCTGATTGGATTATTACTGATTACAGATGAGCATCCAGTCGTGCTCAATCATATCATGTGCTCCTCTCCAAATTAGTTTATGAAACTTCACTTAAATGCACCGTTCACCCAAAAATGAAAGTTGTGACCAATTACTCCTGAACACAACAGAAGATGTACTGAAGAATGTTGGAATAAACAGCCATTGACTTCAATAGTATTTTTTTTTATTCCTACTACAAATGTCAATGACTATTTTTTCCAACATTCCTCAAAATATCTCATTCGGTTCAGTTTTTGTGTGTGTGTGTGAACTAACCCTATAAGTATATGCATAAAAAGTAATTGACAACATGAGACCGTTTTTCATAATTGTAGTCACATCCTCTCTCCCCCTGTCTCTCTTCCAGATTGATCGGTCGCTCCATGGGGATTCTCCGGTGCTTTCCGTCTGGTTTCTCCCGCCCTTCACCCCTCGGCCTGCCCTCCACCCTCTACAGCACCGCCTCCATACAAATCATGAAACTGGTATTAACTGAATGGCAATTGATATGGATTTTTACTGTTTCCAGTAGACAGTAAACACACTTACACACACATACATGCACATACACGCTCACACACACCCACACACATCAGCGGGAGTGACCTCATGATAGAGTCACATCCTCCGCAATTGTCCGAAGTGGAAACGAATGCAAAACGCCTTCATCAAATGCCACGTTTTTTGAGGATGTTCATCACACCTTGAATCTTGTCCACGGCTTCTCTCCATCCGCTGGGATTGATCCCTGCTCTACATTTCTGCATTATCCTGTGTGTGTTGTTCGCGTGTGATCTGCATGCCGGCGGCGGCGACGATGGCTCCGCAGAACAGCGACGCAGACGGCGTGCAGATGCTGACGCCTGTGGAGAAGCTGGCAGGAGGAGGCGGGGCTAATGGAGTGGGTGGAGCTGGTGGGCGGGACTTGGAGAGTCAGGAGGAGTCGGTCAGCGAGGGGTCTATAGATCGGATCCCGCTGCGACAGTGGATCATGCACGGAGCCGTCATGTTCGGACGCGAGTTCTGCTACGCCATGGAGACGGCGCTGGTCACACCGGTGCTCCTGCAGATAGGTGAGAACATGCAGGTTACTGCCAGTAAATCAGAAAATAAGACGTGACCTTGTGCACACAGAACAAAACATGAGATGATTGACATTAAAGGTGCCCCTTTATACAAGGTGATATCGCTAGAGTGTGTGTGTGTGTGTGTGTGTGTGTGTGTGTGTGTGTGTGTGTGTGTGTGAAGTTTTAAATCCACAGATAATGTTGTCTCTCTGAAGCTCTCTGAAACTGACCCTTTTAGGCTTTGATCCTAATTGTGGTGTTTTGGTGACTGTCACTTTAAATTCAAATGAGATTGTGCTCTTTTCAGAAGAGGGCGGGGCTATGAACGCCTGAGTGTCATCATAGTGGCAAATTTTTAAAAAGACTAACGTCCTATGCTAATGAAGGAGAGATGGTCACTAGTGGGCGGGGCTTTCCTCCTCTGATGACATCATACAAAGGGAGAATGTCAATCAAAGTGTTTCTGCAGACTGTTTTAATCAAGTCTGATTATAAACAATACTTTTAATACATGTTTACCATTAGAAGCTGGATATATTTGCACACTGCTGACGCACAACTGTGTCTAAACACCTTATAAAAGTGATTTTAGCATAATAGGTCCCCTTTAAAATGAGTTGTTGACTAGTTTGGATAATTCTGTGAGCAATAATTGTCAAGCAGGAGGTTCAGATTATATGCTTATATAAAAATATAAATATTAAAGACATTTTATTTTTGAAAAATATTACAAAACACAACATAATGTGAGGCTGATTCATTATTTGACTACAGTAGTTTTAGGCTACACTGTTTAAAAAAAAAAAAAAATATATATATATATATATATATATATATATATATATATATATATATATATATATATATACTTACCTTATCTAGATGAAAATGTTCAGTTATATTTCTAAAACCATCACTGCACGAGTTATTTTTGTTAGTAACTTATTTATTTGTGATTTTAATTGTAAAATTATTCTTTATTAAGAAATTTTATTATAATTTAATTTGTTTTAATTGTAATATTTAATTTAATTCAGTTTGTTTATTGTAATTTTTATTAAATAATATTTTAATTTTAGTTTTTACGTAGTTTAATTATTTTCTATTTGATTAAATTAAGCTATGTTTAGTTGCTTATTTGTAATTTTAATTTAATTTTAATTAAATGTCATTTTAATTTGAGTTTTTACATGATTTTATTAATTTTTTAGCAATTTATTTATTTGTGATTTTAATTGTAAAATTAGTTTTAATTTAAATTGTTTAGTTTATTGTGATATTTAATTTAATTCAGTTTGTTTATTGTAATTTAATTTTAGTTTTTACTTTAATTACAATTTTTATTTGATTGAAATTTTTAATCAAGCTATTTTAGCAGCTTATTTATTTATACTTTCCATTGTAAAATTATTCTTAATTTAATTAGTTTCGTTTAATTGCAATGTTTCATTTAATTCAGTTTGTTTATCGTCATTTTAATTGTAATTTTATTTCACTTCATTTAATAAATTTTTATTAAGTTTAATTTTTTTGCAACTATTTAATTGTCATTTTAATCGTAATTTTTTTTTGTTTAACTTGTTTTGTTTACTGTAATTGTAATATTTAATCTATAATAATTAATGATAATTTAGTTTGTTTATTGTCATTTTAATTGTGATTTAATTAGTATTTTTTATTATTTAATCTAATTTATTTAGTTTGTGCACCAAGTTATTTTTGTTCGTAACTTTAGTAAATTCAAGTGCCTTTGTTGGAGTTTAACCAGATTACCTTGTGCATCTGATTGCTGGTTATATAAACTATCGCTGCTCTCCGCATTAGTCAAGAGGTCAAGGTGTGTGTAGTTGCGTGTGCGTGTTAGCTGTGTGTGATGCAATGTTAATTTTAGTCTCTTGTTGTCTTAAAGCTCAGTAGTGAAGGACAGATTTACACTGATGACCGCGGTGTTTGTCTGACGTATGAATGTCTGGTTATTCCTGAGATTCTGTGAACTGCATGATGTCTGGATTATCCACAATAGCTCACAGTAGATTATATGTTGTAGGAACCTGCCAACCTGCTCTGTCATAATGGATTAAGCTAATGCTGATTTTCTGCTGTACTGAATTGTACAGGAATGCTGAATGAATCATTTTGGGTTAATCGGGATGTTTTCTTACGTTGAATTAAACTTAGATCTTGCATGGTAATTTTAAAATTATATTTTAATAACCAATGGCGCGGATAGCACTGTCGCCTCACAGCAAGAAGGTCACTGGTTCAAGTCCCGGCTGGGTCAGTTGGTATTTCTGTGTGGAGTTTGCATGTTCTCCTCGTGTTGGTGTGGGTTTCCTCCGGGTGCTTCGGTTTCCCCCACAGTCCAAACACATGCGCTATAGGGGAACTGATCAACTAAATTGGCCATAGTGTGTGTGTGAATGAGTGTGTATGGGTGTTTCCCAGTACTGGGTTACAGCTGGAATGGCATCTGCTGTGTAAAACATATGCTGGAATAGTTGGCGGTTCATTCCGCTGTGGCAACTCTTCATAAATAAAGGGACTAAGCTGAAGGAAAATGAATGAATTTGAATAACCATAACTTATATTTTAGCTTATTATAAATGTTATTTATTTTATTTGAAATTATGATTCTTTCTGCACGAGCCACCGATTTCTGGCCAACCTGTTTGATTTTATTTGATCTTGTTTTGTTTTTTTATTTTATTTATTTGTTTTTTGTTGTTTTGGGTTTTGTATTTTGTTGGGGGGGGGGGTATTTTCTGTTTTGTTTTTCTGTTGTATTTTTATTTTGCTTCATGTTAATTTTTGTTTTATATTTTGTTGTTTTGATTTGTTGTAATTTTGTTGTAATTGATTTGTTGATTTCAGTTGTATTTTGTTTTATTTTATTATTTTATTTTATTTTCTTTTGTGTTGTATTTCCTTTTGTTTCATTTTGTGTTTTGTATAATTTTCTTTTGGTTGTTTTTGTATTTTGTGGTTTGTTTTCTGTTTTGTTTTGGGTTTTGTATTTTGTCAATTTTTTTTGGGGGGGGGGGGTATTTTCTGTTTTGTTTTGTGTTGTATTTTTGTTTTGTTTTGTATTTTGTTGTTTTGTTTTTGTTGGGTTTTTTGTTTTGTTTTGTTTTTTTTTTTTTTTTTTTTGGGTTTTTTGTTTTGTTTTGTATTATTTTTTTGTTTTCAGTTTTTTTGTTGTATTTTGCTTTATTCTATTTAATTTAATTTTATTGTTTTGTTTTCTGTTCTTTGTTTTGTTTGTTTTTGTTTTTTCTTCATTTTAGTTTAGTTTCGTTTGTTTCCTAAAAAATAAGGTGGATTCTGAAGTTATCATGCACTTTATGGAGTCTGTGGACACTAATATGTACAGTAATCTTCACAGTAAATCATTACAGTGAGTGTTGTTGGTTTGAATAAACAATAATTCACATCAAAGGAGGCTAAATTGTTCGGCCTCCTGTGAAATTACCTCACAAAATACAAGAAAGTGCAGTTTAACAGAGCATGGACATATTTCACAATATTTATTTATTTATTCTGGAGGAAAAGTTTAATTTGGCTGGAATAAAAAGTAAATATATATTGGGAAATATTTGAAGAATAATATTATTTTTTCTTTTTTTAATTTGTTTATTTGTAATTATTAATTTTGATTTCCTTTGTTTTGTTTAATTGTAATGTTTCAGTTTTTTATTGTTTAATTGTAAATTTAATTCTAATTTTAATTTATTTGTTTTATTCATTCATTCATTCATTTTCTTTTAGGCTTCATCCCTTTATTAATTAGGGGTTGCCACAGCGGAATAAACCTCTAACTATTCCAGCATATGTTTACGCAACAGATGCCCTTGCAGCTGCAACCCCGAACTGGGAAACACCCATACACACTCATTCACATCCATGCACTATGGCCAAGTTACTTTATTCAATTCCCCTACAGCGCATGTGTTTGGATTGTGGGGGAAATCGGAGCACCCGGAGGAAACCCACGCCGACACGGGGAGAACATGCAAACTCCACACAGAAACGCCAACTGACCCAGCTGAGGCTCAAACCAGCAACCTTCTTGCTGTGAAGCAATCGAGCTACCCACTGCGCCACCACCACACCCTATTTTATATTGTAATTAAGTATTAATATTTCACAGCCAGGCTCATCATTTTGCCTTCAGCTGTATGTATTTGTGTGTGTATGTGTATGTGTGTGTGTGCGCGTGCGTGCGTGCTGTTCATCCATCTGCCCATCTAAACCTCCGTGCAGGAATTGCAGTATTTTTGCGGTATACATCAGTCCACATGCAGAAACAGAAGAGACAAAAGCAAGGGAATGTGTTGAATGTGTGATTCAGCAGATTCCTGCTTCAGGACGACACACACACACACACACACACACACACACACACACACACACACACGCACACACGCATTCACGCATCCCACAATACTCAGCAGGCAAGCGCCAGCTCATTCCAGCTCGTGAATGTGTGGAATTGAGGAGGAATTTTGCTTTTCACAGGCTGTGGATTTCATGCATTCCTCAGTGATGGAGGACAAAACTCCCACTAAGCAAACAAAAGCTCGTTCCCAAGCCTGAGAGCTGTAAACACACACACACACACGCTCGTGCAGACCACAAACATTTGTTGTGATGCTTTGCTGAATTACAGAGCAGCGGTAAATCTGACTGCTTCTTGAGTGTGAGAGCAGGACTGCAACTACTGTGTGTGTATGTGTGTGTGGTGTGTGTGTGTGTGTGTGAGTGAGTAAGTGAGGGAGTGAGTGTGTTTGTGAGCGCATTTATGCATGTGTGTGTGTGTATGTGAGTATGCGTGCACTTGTGTGAGTGTGTGTAAGCATGTGATTGTGTGTGTGAGTTTATGACTGTGAGTGTGCGCATGCAATTGTGAGTGTGTGTGTGTGTGTGTGTGTGTGTGTGTATTGCATGTGTGTGAGTGAGTAAGTGAGGGAGTGAGTGTGTTTGTGAGCGCATTTATGCATGTGTGTGTGTGTATGTGAGTATGCGTGCACTTGTGTGAGTGTGTGTAAGCATGTGATTGTAAGTGTATGTGAGTGTCTGACAGTGTGTGTGCGCATGCAATTGTGTGTGTGTGTGTGTGTGTGTATTGCATGTGTGTGAGTGAGTAAGTGAGGGAGTGAGTGTGTTTGTGAGCGCATTTATGCATGTGTGTGTGTGTATGTGAGTATGCGTGCACTTCTGTGAGTGTGTGTAAGCATGTGATTTTGTGTGTGAGTGTATGACTGTGAGTGTGTGCAAGCATGTGATTGTAAGTGTGTGTGAGTGTCTGACAGTGTGTGTGCGCATGCAATTGTGAGTGTGTGTGTGTGTGTGTGTGTGTGTGTATTGCATGTGTGTGAGTGAGTAAGTGAGGGAGTGAGTGTGTTTGTGAGTGCATTTATGCATGTGTGTGTGTGTGTATGTGAGTATGCGTGCACTTCTGTGAGTGTGTGTAAGCATGTGATTGTAAGTGTGTGTGAGTGTATGACTGTGTGTGTGTGCATGCAATTGTGAGTGTGTGTGTGTGTGTGTGTGTGTGTGTGTGTGTGTGTGTGTGTGTGTATTGCATGTGTGTGAGTGAGTAAGTGAGGGAGTGAGTGTGTTTGTGAGTGCATGTATGCATGTGTGTGTGTGTATGTGAGTATGCATGCACTTGTGTGAGTGTGTGTAAGCATGTGATTTTGTGTGTGAGTGTATGACTGTGAGTGTGCGCATGCAATTGTGTGTGTGTGTGTGTGTGAGTGTATTGCATGTGTGTGAGGGAGTGAGTGTGTTTGTGAGTGCATTTATGTGTGTGTGTATGCGAGTATGCGTGCACTTGTGTGTATGTGAGTGTGTGTAAGCATGTGATAATGTGTGTGTGAGTGCGCATGCAATTGTAAGTGCATGTGTGTGTGTTATAGTGAGTGTTTAAGTATGTGTGCGTTAAGTGTGTGTGTGTGAGTGTGTACGCATACGTGTGTGTGTGCATGTGTAGCACCGTAAGGACAAAAGTAGACTGGATCTGTGTGTTCTGCAGTGCTGAGTGAGCCAGTTCTGCGTCTCGCACTGCTGCAGTGTTATGTAATGAAGCTGACGGTGTGTGTGTGTGTGTGTGTGTGTGTGCGCGTGTGTGTGTGTGTGTTATTAAACCCATGCAGTTTAAATGTCCTTCAGGAACAGCAGCTCACAGACAAAGAGAAAAACAGATGGACTGCAGTAGAGGTCAGCTTCCACAGTCTAATGACTGAAACAGACACACCATCTCCCACTTAGCTATAGCCTGGCGACCACCCAGATTACCTTGGCAACAGCATAGCAACATGCCATAATCATTCACAACACCTTTCAAGTCCGCATGAACCAGAAGCTGAACTCCTTAGCAACTGCATACCATGATGAAGGCAGTCAGGGCGTCACAGTAACTTACATTTATTTAGATGAGTGTGAGGGCTGATGTTGACCAGTGCTGCTCATCTGCTGATCTCAGAACAGTGTCAAGATCTCTGTAACTCTTGATGAGTGTGAGGGCTGATGTTATATGACCAATGCTGCTCATCTGCTGATCTCAGAACAGTGTCGTGATCTCTGTAACTCTTTATGAGTGTTAGGTTGTTGTATAAAACAAAATTGCTGCTCATCTGCTGATCTCAGAGCAGTGTCGTAATCTCAGTAATTTGATAAGTCGATGTATGAAAATTGCTGCCCATCTACTGATCTCAGAACAGTGTCGTGATCTCTGTAACTCTTGATGAGTGTTAAGGTTGTTGTTGTATGAGTAGTTGTGCTTATCTACTGTTCTCAGAACAGTGTCATGATCTCTGTAACTCTTTATAAGTGTTAGGGTTGTTGTTGACCAATGTTGCTTATCTACTGATCTCAGAACAGTGTCGTGATCTCTGTAACTGTTGTTGACCAATGTTGCTTATCTACTGATCTCAGAACAGTGTCATGATCTCTGCAACTCTTGATGAGTGTTAGGGTTGTTGTTGACCAATGTTGCTTATCTACTGTTCTCAGAACAGTGTCGTGATCTCTGTAACTCTTGATGAGTGTTAAGGTTGTTGTTGTATGAGTAGTGGTGCTCATCTACTGTTCTCAGAACAGTGTCATGATCTCTGTAACTCTTGATGAGTGTTAGGGTTGTTGTATGAGTAGTGCTGCTCATCTGCTGATCTCAGAACAGTGTCATGATCTCAGTAACTCTTGATGAGTGTTAGGGTTGTTGTATGAGTAGTGGTGCTCATCTGCTGATCTCAGACAAGGGTTGTGATCTCAGTAACTTCAGAATCCACATCTCTCTCTCTCTCTCTTTCTCTCTCTCTCTCTCTCTCTCTCTCTCTCTCTCTCTCTCTCTCTCTCTCTCTC
>NC_079453.1:1878388-1945888 GCF_903798145.1 Danio aesculapii
TTCAAGTGCACTTCTGCTTTACAACAGTCCTCATTGAGCTCTACTTGCCGTCCCTATCCATGATACTCGTTCACCATTGTTGAGATACAGTTTCTTTTGGCTGAACTTCCAGACCTTGTTGCATTAGTGTTATATTACTGGAGAGTGGTCTTGGTCTTGGGATTGACTCCATTTGTAATCTGTTTTACCTCAGTCTCAGAGTAAGAGGACTTGGGATTGTATTTAAAGACCAGTCACGACCACAGCTTTAAAGAAAATCACCACATGGCTGGTGCATCTCCAGATTTATTTCCAGCATCATTACTGTGATTGGATGTAAAACTTCCAGTTTCAAATGCAGTCAGTTCTTGTTTATATCACGTGTTGTTGTTGTTGTTGTTAACCAGTAAGTCTATAGGGTGGATTTGTGTAGAGTAGAGCAGATTTGGGTCTAGAGTATATTTTTGTAGAGTGGATTTGTGTAACATAGCGGAGTATTGAGTATATTAGTATAGATTTGTGTAGAGTTAAGAGTAGTTGTGTAGAATAGATTAAAGTAGTGTAGAGTATTAAATATTTGCATAGAGTAGTGTAGTTCAGATTTGTGTAGAGTAATATAGTGTAGATTTGAGCATGTTTGAGAGTAGAGTAGTAAGTAGAGTTTATAAGAGAGTAATGAGTAAAAAATACTAGAAAGTATTGTAGAGTACACTATAGAGTAGGGTGGGGTAGAGTGTGGTAGAGTATACTAGAGAGTAGGGAAGGGTAGGGTGGAGTAGTTCAGGGTAGAGTATAATATGGTAGGATAAAGAAGAGTAGAGCAGGGTAGGGAAGAGTATACTGTAGGGTAGATTAGGGTATGGTCGAGTATACTCGAGAGTAGGGTAGAGTATGGTAGAGTATACTAGAGAGTAGGGAAGGGTAGAGTAGAAGAGGTTAGGATAGAGAAGAGTAGAGCAGGGTAGGGTAGAGTAGAGTTTACTTTAGGGTAGTGTATACTAGAGAGTAGGGTAGGGTAGAGTTGGGTAGATTAGGGCAGAGTATACTAGAGAGTAGGGTGGGGTAGAGTGTGGTAGAGTATACTAGAGAGTAGGGAAGGGTAGGGTGGAGTAGTGTAGGGTAGAGTAGAATATGGTAGGATAGAGAAGAGTAGAGCAGGGTAGGGTAGAGTATACTGTAGGGTAGATTAGGGTAGGGTCGAGTATACTAGAGAGTAGGGTAGAGTATGGTAGAGTATACTAGAGTATGGAAGGGTAGAGTAGAATAGGGTAGGATAGAGAAGAGTAGAGCAGGGTAGGATAGAGTAGAGTTTACTTTAGGGTAGTGTATACTAGAGAGTAGGGTAGGGTAGAGTTGGGTAGATTAGGGCAGAGTATACTAGAGAGTAAGGAAGGGTAGGGTTGAGTAGGGTAGAGTAGAATAATGTAGGATAGAGACGAGTAGAGCAGGGTAGGGTACAGTAGAGTGTACTGTAGGGTATGGTAGATTAGGGTAGGGTAGAGTATACTAGAGAGTATGGTAGAGTATTCTGTAGAGTATAGTATGCTGTAGAAAGGGGTAGGCAAGAGTAGGGTAGAGAGTAGAGTATACTAGAAAGTTGGGTAGGGTAGAGTAGTGTAGGGTAGAGTAGAATAGGGTAGGATAGAGTAGAGCAGGGTAGGGTAGAGTATACTGTAGGGTAGGGTAGATTAGAGTAGGGTAGAGTATACTAGAGGGTAGGGTAGAGTATACTAGAAAGTAGGAAAGGGTGGGGTAGAGTAAGGTAGGGTGGGGTAAAGTATACTAGATAGTAGGGTAGGTTGGGGTAGAGCATACTAGAGACTAGGGTAGAGTATAGTATACTGTAGAGAAGGGTAGGATAGAATATGGTGGAGAATATAGTATACTAGAGAGTTGGGTAGGGTAGAGTATACTAGAGTAGGGAAGGGTAGTGTAGGGTAGAGTAGAATAGGGTAGGATAGAGTAGAATTGAGCATATTAGTTGGGTAGATTAAAGTACACTGTAGGGTAAGGTAGGGTAGATTAGAGTAGAGCAGGGTAGGGTAGAGTATACTGGAGGGTAGGGTAGAGTATACCAGAGAGTAGAGTAGGGTAGGGTAGAGTATACTAGAGAGTAGGGTAGGGTGGGGTAGAGTAAGGTAGGGTAGGGTAGAGTATACTAGATAGTGGGGTAGGGTGGGTATAGTAGGGTATAATAGAGAGTAGGGTAGAGCAGGGTAGGATAGAGTAAGGTAGCGTACACTAGAGAGTACAGTAGAGTGGAGTAGGATAGAATAGAGTATACTGTAGAGAAGGGTAGGGTCGAGTATACTAGAGAGTACAGTAGAGTAGGGTAGAGAAGAGTATACTGTAGAGCAGGGTTGGGTGTAGAGTATACTAGAGAAGGGTAGGGTGGGGTTGAGTAGGGTAGGATAGATTAGGGTAGAGTATACTAGAGAGTACAGTAGAGTAGGGTAAGGTAGAGTAAAGTAGAGTATCAGTCTCTGTACACCTGACTCACAGACAGCTCCTGTTTCCTGGCATTTCTGTGGCTTTTGTCCATTTCTAGACAGTTTCACCTTCCTCTTCCTCTTCCTGTCACTCTCACTCCAGATTTCTCTCATTGCTCTCAGGCTTCAGTCAGAGTGTGTTGGCGGAGCTGCTTGTTTTCACAGGATCAGGCTGTTGTACTGGTTACAGTGGTGATGACTGAATAATGGCGCTCTTTTCTTTTTTTCATATGTTTCTTCTGTCTTAGAGTTCAAGACCAATGTGGCCAGTGACCCTGAATGACCCCCCCCCCCTTTCTCTCTCTCTCTCTCTCTCTCTCTCTCTCTCTCTCTCTCTCTCTCTCTCTCTCTCTCTCTCTCTCTCTCTCTCTCTCTCTCTGTTTGTGTGTTTGTGTGTGTACGCACCTGCAGATATAGTATTTCATGTCTGAGCACCTGATACCCACCTATTACCTATTATGCTTCCCCAACCCCCCCTTTTCTGAAACACAAGTGTATCAAAAATTATGTATTGATTCATTCATATACTCTGATTTTTACATTGATTATTTGCATTTATTTAAATGTGTTTTACTATACTACATACAGTTGGAGTCAGAATTATTAGCCCCCCTGTATATTTTTCCCCCAGAAAAGCAGATTTCTTCAACCCATTTCTAATCATAATAGTTTTAATAACTCATCTCTAATAACTGATTTATTTGATCTTTGTCATGGTGACAGTAAATAATATTTGACTAGATATTCTTCAAGACACTAGTATTCAGCTTAAAGTGACATTTAAAGGCTTAACTAGGTTAATTAGGGTAAAGTTAGGGTAATTAGGCAAGTCATTGTATATTGTTTGTTGTTGCTGAAGGGGCTAATATTATTGACCTTAAAATGGTTTAAAACTGCTTTTATTCTAGCCGAAATAAAACAAATAAGACTTTCTCCAGAAGAAAAAATATTATAGGAAATACTGTGAAAATTTCCTGAATCCGTTAAACATCATTTGGGAAATAAAAGTAAATAAAACAAGAGGGCGAATAATTCTGTATACAGTTAAAGTCAGAATTATTTTAATTGATTTTGAATTGATTTATTTTTTTAAATATCTCCCAAACTTTTCTTTAGGACTACACCACTGGTCTACAGAACAAACCAGTGTTATACTATAACTTGCCTAATTCCCCTAACCTGCCTAGTTAACCTAATTAACCTAGTTAAGCCTTTAAATGTCACTTTAAGCTGTATAGAAGTGTCTTGAAGAATATCTAGTCTAATATTATTTACTGTCATCATGACAAAGAGAAAATAAATCCGTTATTAGAGATGAGTTATTAAAACTATTATGAGCAGAAATGTGTTGGAGAAATCTGCTCTCCGTTAAACAGAAATTGGGGAAAAATAAACACAGGGGGCTAATAAATCAGGGGGGTTAATAATTCTGACCTCATCTGTATACATACCAACTGTGTATTTATAAATTTTTTACATTTATTAGCTATAAAATTAAGGATAAATATGAATAAATGCATAGAAATATCACTTAAATGCACATTATTATTTTCAAATATTTACTGTACTTGTAGAAAATAGTAAGCCAGTCAGTGTGTGACTTTTTTTTTAATCCTCCATTGGTCGTGTGTATTTTAGTGAATGAATTGCAGGTCAGAGGTCAAAGTTATTTTCATTTACTCCAAGCTCAGACGTCCTGGAACAAAAATCCCTAGTGTGTGTTATTTTTGTGTGTGCTGTCTGTTGGTGTTTGTTTCTCAGACAGTCTGGATTTACAGTAGTGAACGTGTGTGTGTGTGTGTGTGTGTGTTTCTGTCTTCTAGAAAACACTTCCTCTAGTTTGACTCATTCTGCTCTCAGTATTGTTCACCGTTTTTGTCCTGCTGGGAAACAAAAATCTCTCCTGCGATTATTTACCGAAATCTCTGCAGCTTCCTGTTTGGATGTTTACTCCGCGTGCTTGTCCAGGAACAAATAACCCGCGCACAAACCCACTCACATCTTTTGTTTGCGGCACGTCTCTGTGTTTGTGTGTTTTAACTGTGGTTTGAGCACAAAGACTTAAAATGTGAAAAAGGGGGCAGGAGAAGGCGGAGGAAGAGGAAGTGTGGTGGCAGAGAGGTGAAGCGATGAGAACAGATCTGATAAGCATGTGTGTGTTTGTAGTGTGTGTGTTTTCCACGTCACTGGTCCAGCAGCAGGTGCAGTGGCAGATCTCCAGAGCCGTTCTGACCGCATCCGTGAGAACTAGCTGCACTTGATCTCCACTCTGTTCTGCACTGAATTGCATTGAAGTGAATTGACAGATTTAGCAATTATACCAGCGGTGTTTTGAATGTAAGAATGCGTCTAGAAGGATGTGTCGTCTGTAGTATGTTTAGTATACTGCATGCCAGTCTGTGAATAACATAAATGAATGTCTGTATGTGCATTTATATATGTGTCCACATACACGTATTTTGGCATATTTTAATTATTGCATAATATTGGGTGTATTATATATACACTACTTGACAAAAGTCTTGTCGTTGATCTCAAATAGTAACAACAAATAGTAACTTGACTTGATGAATCATCTGTTGATCTGCATCCCAATCATCACAAACACTGCAGAAGACCTACTGGAACCAGCATGGAGCCAAGATTCTCGCAGTGATCAGTCAAGTTTGGTGAAGGAAAAATCATGGTTTGGGGTTACATTCAGTATGGGGGTGTGCGAGAGATCTGCAGAGTGGATGATCAACATCAACAGCCTGAGGTATCAAGACATTTGTGCTGCCCATTACATTACAAACCACAGGAGAGGGCAAATCTCCAGCAGGATAGCGCTCCTTCTCACACTTCAGCCTCCACATCAAAGCTCCTGAAAGCAAGGAAGGTCAAGGTGCTTCAGGATTAGCCAGCCCAGTCACCAGACATCAACATTATTGTCCTCTAGAGGACTTTGCCTTTCATATAAGCCACTTCTGAAACCAAATCAGCAACTAGAAGTTAAGTTATTATACACACACACACACACACACACACACATATATATATATATATATATATATATATATATATATATATATATATATATATATATATATATATATATATTAGTGGTGGGCTGTTATCGGCGTTAACGCGAGACTCTTATCGCGCATATAAGAAAAAATATCGCAGTTAATCTATTCTCAAAGTTGGGTTGGGAGCTGGGTCTATTCTACGCCAGCTATGATGACTTTCACCTTGATATTTTAGCGTGGATGTATACCTGACCGTTGAGCCGTCTGACAAAAAAGTGCCCTTCTGAATCAAACCAGCAGGATGCCTGACTTTAACTGCAGTTCGTCAGTTTCACTTTAACTCATGAACATTTCATTCATGCCCCCGTGACAAACTGGGCTATTAGACACAAATAAGGAGTAAGGACTGCTGAGAGTGTTATAGAATTTAATAACGCTCGCCAAGTGGAAAGAAAAAATCGTCCGCATTTTGCGATATGTGTGTGCGTGAGTGCGTGTTTGTGTGTGTGGTCCTTTACTGACAGTCGTATGTGTGTGGATCTTGTGGGAAAATATGGCAAAAAGTCTTACATGACGGTAATAGTTTGATTGCGATGTTTCCTTCAGTAATGCCACTAATATCTGCAGACTCCACATGTCTTAATTCCAGTTCTGTTTAGTTCAGTTATGACCCAGTTATGATCGAATTAAGATTATCAGAAATGGCTGTTTGGAGCTTATGTAGGCCTACAGGTCAACATTCATGTGTAACTGAATAAACAGTTAATAAACACATGCACATCTTATTGAACATCATTTATTTTCATCACCAATTATCACAGTAGAACGGTTTCTCAAAGACTTACTTTTAGTCAATATTTGGGTAGCACACATATTCTGAATGCCTTTGACAGAACTCAAATAAGACATTTTAATCTTGATTATTTCCAAGATTAGAGTGAGATTAATCTAGATTTTAAGAATTAATTTATGGCCACCTATAATATATATGTGAAACTGACCAATTTAGTGTTGGGGTTTTCATGGCTCTCAGGATGATAATGCACCAATATACACAGCCAGACTGGTGTACGAGTAGTTTGAACATGACGGTGAAGTTGAACATCTCCCATGGCCTGCACACTGCCCATATCCAAATATTATTGAGCACTTTGGGAGGAGCGAGTCAGGAAAATCAGGTGTTTTAGTTCTGTAGTCCAACCCCTGTATAAATACAGCTTTATAGGATCAGGTTAGGTTAGGATGTTAAAATATAATGTTAGTTAATTTTAGAGTCTGCCAGCATCTGTGCTGTGGAAATAACCTGAGTGTGTTGCATAATTTCAGGAATGTTCTGTTCTGAACACACTCTTCAGTGCTCCTCGCGTTACATCACTGAGTCTCTCTCCTCTCGCTCTCTCACTTCATTCACATTCTCTCTTTCTTTCAGTCTCACTCTCTCTCTCTCCTTTTAAGTATATCTCATTTTCTCAGTCTCTCTCTCTCTTTCATTCACTCTCTCGCTCTCTCTCTCTCTCTCTGTTATTTCTGTTGTGATGATGATTCTCTGTCATCTATGTGTGTGTTCTGATGGTGTGGTTATGATCATGAAGGTTTATGACAGACAGCTGGTGTGTGCGTGTGTGCGTGTGTGTGTGTGTGTGTGTGTGTGTGTGTGTGTGTGTGTGTGTGTGTGTGTGTGTGTGTGTGTGTGTGTGTGTGTGTGTGTGTGTGTGTGTTTATTCTGCTCTATAACAGCCTCACAGAACAAACACACACACGCAGGATGAGTCTCTCTCCGTCTGCAGTTTGACTCTTTCACTGCTGGATTCTGACATCACACACACTCTTTAAGAGGATCTCTGTGCGCTTCTGCTGCGTTTGCTTTAACAGTGTTTTAAACACCATCATCTTCTGCAAGGACGTACTGTTTTAAAGCTTCATTAGCAGATTTCTGACTTGCTTTCTAAAGGTGGGCGGCTTTATTACTGCAGTTGTACAGTAATTATGTGCTTCTGCAGACAGCCCAATCTTCTTAGATCATTTTAATGATTGTCAATATGATTTTAAGGCGTGGTGGTGCAGTCGCCTCACAGCAAGAAGGTCACTGGTTCGAGCTTCTGCTGGGTCACTTGATATTATTGTGTGGAGTTTGCATGTTCTCCCCGTGTTGGTGTGGGTTTCCTCTGGGTGCACCTATTTCCCCCACAGTCCAAACACATGTGCTATAGGGGAATTGATGAACTAAATTGTCCATAGTGTATGTGTGTGAATGAGTGTGTATGAATGTTTCCCAGTGATTGGTTGCAGCTGGAAGGGCATCCACTGTGTAAAACATATGCTGGATAAATTGGCGGTTCATTCCGCTGTGGCCACCTCAGATTAAAAAAGGGACTAAGCCGAAAAGAAAATGAATGAATATGATTTTATTTTTGTATTTTCTTTGTTTGTGTATTTACTTGGTGTTCTGTTCTGAAAGTTTATTATATTCCTTATTATCAAAAATAAAAGAATTAATATATAAATTATTTTAATATAATTATTTTTTAAAATAATTAAATCATTTTTATTATATAATGTAATTTTCCCTTTACCCACATTTTCTATCAGCACTCTCCTGTTTTTATTTTATTTACATCTGTATTAATACTCTCACATTCACTCATTCATTTTCCTTCAGCCCAGCCGGGACTCGAACCAGTGAGCTTCTTGCTGTGTGACCACAGTGCTAACCACTGAGACACCGTGCCACCCCTGTTCTCAAAAATAAAATCATTAATTATTTTAATGTAGTAGTTTTTAAAATAATTCAATAATATGTACATCTTCTATCAGCACTCCTGTTTTTATGTCTTTACATCTGTCTTTATACTCACAATTGTTTCTAAATTGTATTTAACCCTTCTATAAGACAATCTTTTTAATCATTTAATCAATTAATTTTTTTATAAAGATTGTTTTTCTGACCACAGAAACTAACATTTTTCCTCTAGTGCTTCAGATGAATAAACTAATTTAAATATAATTATAAAATCCTTAGCATTAACATCAGCTTGTGCAATAATGTATACAGTGGAGGAAATAAGTATTGAACACGTCAGCATTTTTCACAGAAAACATATCTAAAGGTGCCATTGACTTGAAATGTTCATCAGATGTTGGTAACAACCAAAGAAATCCATATATGCAAATAAACAAAACCAATTAGTTTACAAATGAAGTTCTGTGTAGTAAAATGAAATGACGCAGGAAAAAAGTATTGAACACCTGAAGACAGGAAGGTGTAGAAAGGCAGTGAACGCCCAGACAGCAGCTGAAATCTCTCAGTAGTTCTTCAGCAACCCTCTGCCCTTCCTCAGTGTAAATGAATATCAGCTGCTTCAGTTCAACATCTACATTAGCAGGAGGATGAAGATGAAACCAATTCAGCAAGACAATGATCCAAAACATGGACCAAGGAGACTCTCAAATGCTTTCAGAGAAAGAAAATCAAGCTGTAGAATGGCCCAGCCAATCACCTGACTTAAATCCAATAGAAAATACAGAATAAAGCTCAGATTTGATAGATAAGACCCACAGAACCATCAAGATTTTGACACTCTGATGAAGTCTGTGAGAAACTCACACCTGAGCGATGCATGAGGCTTCATTCTCCATATGAGAGGCGTCTTTAAGCTGACAGCACCAAAAAAAAGCCTTTAATATTGTGGGAATATAAATTTATATAATCTAGTTTTAAATGAACAATAATCTACATATAACTGAAAAGTTATATTCTTTGGTTTTTGATTACATAATTTCATTAACAGCCCAGCCATGAGGGACATTTACCTTTGTCTTTCTGACTACAGGCTAAGCCAGAGTACTGCAAATGCTAACGACTGCCTTTGTCTTTGGGTGATGCTTTCATGCTACAGAAACCATTTTGTTGATTAACTTGTGTGGTCAGTAGCTGGGCCAGTTTTTACACCTATATGCCACTTTACCCCGCTGACTCTAAAACTGAATTTGCATGCTTTGTTTATCCATCTCCCCTCTTCCTAAGACAATATAGACAGGACATCTTTGTCTTAATTCAGACTTGTGATAAAACTCGCAGACTGCAGACCTCCAATAGGCTCTGCAGACACATGGACTTCTCGAAGACGCTGTTTGACTGCAGATTAACCAACACATCTCAATAAAGGAATTCTGCTTGTTTCGAGTCTCCTGGACTGGGTTCTCTTCTATATTCACTCATTTATTTATTTTTTACAACAATATAAAGTATTAAACCCATTTCAGTAGTTCAGCACTCTTATTCTGTCATTCCACACATAACTCATTTTTCAGATTGTCTTTGTTTTGTTATATGTTTGTATTGTTTGTTTGTTTTTCTAGTTTAATTTCATGTCAACAGCTCCTTTAAAAATATAATTCCCTGGAAAAAAATCCCAATGTGTTCAGAATATTAAAAAGTAGCAGTGATGCCAGTTAATAGGGGAAATGCGTGACATTTCTGGCACATGCATGTACGTTTTGAAGAGTGCTTTCTTCTTGAGTAATAAACTGGTCTTTTTATTCGGGAAAGTGTGTGTAAATGAGCACACACACTCTGATCTGAGCAGAGTGATGGTGTGTTTGTCCAGGATAGATGGCCGTTTGCCAGGCTTTTAGAGGATTAGTTTCCTCATAATGTTCTCTGCGGTACAGCCTGAGTGTGTTTGAGTTATTATGAGTGTGCTACTCTTACACACCGCTTATGATCCGGGGGAATTATTGAATCTGGTCATGAGATGGTTTTGAGTGCCAGATGTGACAGAAGTCGACTGTCCTGACACCAAACGCCCCCAAAAATGCCCCAATCAGGGTCAAAATGGTCAATCAGACTGCACTACGGCAGATAAGAGCTCATATAAAGAAGACAAAATGTAATTGAAATGTATTTAAGTTTAAATTGAAGCTACTGTATATGTATTTTAATCATATGTAATGTTTCATCTATTTGAATCAACACAAACAAATCGTTACCTTAGAATTATAAGGTTCTGTCTGACATTTTTGTCAAAATTGAGATATTCACATATTCTTAATAATTGACAACTTATTTACATTATGGGATGTTTTTTTTATAAGTTGTTTACATTTATGTAAACAAGGGCCGGTGTCCCTGCAGGGTTTAGCTCCGACTTGTCTTAACACACCTGCCTGTGTGTTTCAAGTATACCTGGTAAGAGCTTGATTAGCTTGTTCAGGTGTGTTTGATTAGGGTTGGAGCTAAAATCTGCAGGACACCGGCCCTCCAGGAACAGGTTTGGTGACCCCTGCTCTAAATATTTTTAAAGAATTTAAATGATGACCAACACCTTGTATGCACTTCTGTCAGTTTATAATTTATATTTTGCAAGTACATTTTATATTATTATTAATTAATTTTTTTTTTTTATTATTTTATTGTTAATTTATATTTAGTTTTTTTTACTTTTTATTTGTTTTTCACTTTATTATTTCTTTATATTATTTCTTTATTTATTTTAAAATAAGTTTATCACTTTATTTATGTAGTTTTATCGTATTTTTGTTTTATAGAAATAAGAAGCAGACCAGAGAAATCCTTGTCTCTATTTTCACCATTTATTTCAAAATCTAGAGTTTGCCAGAGTCTTTTTGAGAGTAAATATTAAATTTTTTGCGTTACTCACAAATGAAACATTATATTAGTCAGTTTCTATTAAAGCCCTGTAATCCGAATACCTAGAAAATGTATATGCAATTGAAAGAAATTCATCTTGGCACTTTTCAAGCAAGCTGGAGATGTGATATTTTATTGCGGATGTTGCCTGATAATGTTTAATACATTAGGATTATTATTGATCTGACTAAATATGAATGTTTTCCTGATATTTCAATGAGTAAACTTCTCTAAATGGGTTTTAATGGCTCTATTATGATGTTACAGTCATGCTGTTTTCTGAAAGCAGTAGTCATGATGATAATGACGTGCGTGTGCAGGGGCAGACTTAACCAATAAGCAAGGTACATGACCGCTTAGTGCCCCCAAGATACAGGGCCCCCAATTAACACCTATACATTTCTATAACTTATTAAACACTGTTCTATCATATTTAGTTTGAGTATTTCATACAGAATTTGTTACATTTATTTCAGAAAAGAAGAAAGTTAAAATCAATCAATTAATAAAATAAAATAAATAATTACATTTTATTTAAATAAAAAAAAAATAAAATGAATAATAAATTTTAGATAAATAATTATAATAAATACTAATAAATAAATAAAAATAAAATAAAATGAATAATGAATTTTAGATAAATAATTATAATAAATACTAATAAATAAATAAAAATAAAATAAAATGAATAATGAATTTTAGATAAATAATTATAATAAATACTAATAAATAAATAAAAATAAAATAAAATGAATAATAAATTTTAGATAAATAATTATAATAAATACTAATAAATACATAAAAATAAAATAAAATGAATAATAAATTTTAGATAAATAATTATAATAAATACTAATAAATACATAAAAATAAAATAAAATTAATAATACATTTTAGATAAATAATTATAATAAAGACTAATAAATAAATACAAATAAAATAAATTATTTGATAAAAATAAAATAAATAATAAAAATAAATTAAATTAATTAATTAATTAAAATAAAATTCAATAAAAATACAGTGTGCATGTTAGGGCTGATTGGCCACATGGCAGGATTGCTTAGGGGCCTCAAATGACTAAATCCAGCCCTGTTTGTGTGTGTGTGTGTGTGTGTGTGTGTGTGTGTGTGTGTGTGTGTGTGTGTGTGTGTGTGTGTGTTCCACAGGTCTCCCTGAGCAGTACTACAGTCTGACCTGGTTCCTGAGCCCCATCCTTGGCCTGATCTTCACTCCTCTGATCGGCTCAGCCAGTGACCGCTGTACGCTGCGCTGGGGCCGCAGGAGACCCTTCATCCTGGCCCTGTGTGTGGGTGTGCTGCTGGGTGTCGCTCTCTTCCTCAACGGCTCACTCATAGGTCAGTCTGACGTATTAGAGTGGATGTGTTCACCTGTCTGAGTAGGTGTAGTTAACTGTCAGAATAGGAGTGGTCAACTGTCAGAATGGGTGTGGTCATCTATCTAAAGGGGTGTGGTCTTCTGTCATAGTGGGTTTATGTAATGTAAACTCCTTTGTAAGGTACAAGATTCTGAACTTCAACATCAACATGAAATCAGGAAAGCAATGTATGATCTTAAAGGGTCACGAAACACCATGACACATTTTTTAAGAAAAATGTAATGATAGATGATAATAAATTAGTATTTTAAAAATAGGTATCTCTTCAATATTTCTTTATTCAATTTTATTTATTTTTATTTTATATATATATATATATATTATTTTATTTATGTGTGTGTGTGTGTGTGTGTGTGTGTGTGTGTGTGTGTGTGTGTGTGTGTGTGTGTGTTTGCATGAACTCTGTTAGTCTCCATGACATGGGAAAAGACTAGGAACCAGTTCACAGGGAACTGTTTCCTGTTGTGCCTTTTTTACCTTTCATTGCCTATCTGGAACAACTTCCTGTCTCCACGGCCAGCTCAGCTCACTGCGCAGCCACTCTATTGTGAGGATGAAGAGTAATCCTGGCTGAGTCCGTTTACACACTCTCTGTCTGCAGTTTTACCCACAAAATATCACAACAGGGTTAAAAATACAGTAATACAGCTATAATTCTAGAATTATAAAAACATATTATTATTTTGTCTACCATAGTTTAATTGTGGACAGTTAATATGTATCCCTGCTGTTTGTGCTTATTTATTCTGTGTTAAGAACCTGAATATTTGATTAAAGATGTCTTATTTACACTTTTATTTTTATTTTTGTTACAAAAATACTATTATTTCATTCATTTATTTTATTTTCGGCTTAGTCCCTTTATTAATCAGGGGTCGCCACAGTGGAATGAACCGCCAACTTATCCAGCATATGTTTAATGCAACAGATGCCCTTCCAGTTGCAACCCATCACTGGAAAACATCCACACACACTCATTCACACACATACACTACGGCCAATTTAGCTTATTTAATTCCCCTATAGCGTGCAGAACATGCAAACTCCACACAGAAACACCAACTGTCCTAGCCAAGGCTCGAACCAGTGACCTTCTTTCTGTGAGACTATTGTGCTACCCACTGCACCACTGTGATTCATTTACATAATTAATTTTTAATTTATTTATTTTATTTTTTATAAAAAAAATTTTTGTTTTATATATTTTTCTTTTACTTTTTCTTATTTTTTTTTATTTTCTTTTTTCTTATTTATTTTTCTTATTATTATTATTAGTAGTAGTAGTAGTATTGTTATTGATATTATTTTATTATTTATTTCATTTCATTTTTATTTTATTTAATAGTATTTTTATTTATTTTTTATTGTTTTATTTTTATGGATTTTATTTTATTTGTAAAAAAAGTTTTAATTTTATTTAATTTATTTTTTCTTTTACTTATTTATTTAATTACTATTATTTTATTTTATTAACTTATTTTGTTTATTTGTATTGTTTTTATTTAACTTTCTTTTTTATAATAAATTTTTTTTTATTATTATTGTTATCTTAGTTTATTTAATTTTATCTTATTTATTTTTAATAATTTTTATTTTTTATTTGATTTTTTTATCATTATTTTTTATTTTATTTTATTATGATGTACAACTGTGTGTGTTTTTGTTGTCGAGCCAGTTTTACAACAATGAGGAAATCTTCATGAAAGAGTTCATTGATTCAGCATAAGGCGTTTGGCACACTGAAGTTTTATATTTCAGAATATGGGTTATTGAGGGGATGGTGAACCGTAGAAAACAGCAGAGCTTTAATAAAGCACAAACTGAAGGTGTGAGCTCAGACTGTGACACACACACACACACACGCATGCTGAAAAATAAGCTGAAGAATCAATATATACATGTTTACTCTCTCACACACACAGATGTGAAATGGTGAATGTATGACAATAGAGCAGATGAAGGTCACACACAGAGACTTGAACAACTAGTGTTTGAATTACCAGAGGGCGGTTTGTGTGTGTATATGTATATATGTATATATGTGTATATTTATATATATATGTATGTATGCATGTATGTATGTATGTATGTGTATATGTATGTGTGTGTGTGTGTGTATTTATATGTGTGTGTGTGTGTATATATATATATATATATATATATATATATATATATATATGTAGGTGTATGTATTTGTGTCTGTGTTTGTATGCATATTTATGTGTGTGTGTATTCATATGTACATGTATGTATGTGGATGCATGTCTGTGTATATGCTTGTGCGTGTGTGTGTCCATGCTGAATGTCTGTATGAATTATCGATGAACAGTAAATTTGCTCATGACCCGTAAGAGCTGACATATATAGTTTGTGGATGTGGCGTATAATCAGTAAAATGTGCCAGGGAGGTGGGGGTAAAGTATGATCAGAATATCAGCTTGTGTAATAATTATGAAAGGGTTGTAATCTGTTGTTAGTGTTTATGTAGTTGGTTCAGACAATTCAGACTTGTTTAATTGTAGAAAGCCTTGAAAGATCTTCCATCGTATAAAAATATCAGTGCATTAATTGTTTTAAATCTGCAAATAAAAATTTTCTTAAAGAATGTTTTAAAAGTTAACTTCCATTGCTCCTATTGCTTGCTTGTTGGTTGTTTATTTATTTATTTATTTATTTTCCAATTTGTTTATGCATTTTAATTTTTCTATTTATTTAATTATTTTTCTATTTAATTATTTTGTAATTATATTTATTTGTTTATTTATTTACATTTATTTATTAATTTTCTATTTATTTATTTATTTTATATTTTTCAGTTTATTTATTTATTTATTTATTTATTTAGTAATTATATTTATTTGATTATTTATTTTTCTATTTATTTATATATTTCTAATTCTGTTTATTTGTTTTATTTATTTATTTATTTTTCTATTTATTTATTTTTATTTATTTATTTTTCTATTTATTTATATATTTCTAATTCTGTTTATTTGTTTTATTTATTTATTTATTTTTCTATTTATTTATTTTTATTTATTTATTTTTCTATTTATTTTTATTTATTTTTATTTATTTATTTTTCTATTTATTTATATATTTCTATTTCTATTTATTTGTTTTATTTTTATTTATTTGATATTTTCTATTAGATTTATTTATTTGATATTTTAATTTAATTTACTTTGTTTTGCTTTCAGTCACTTTATTAGTTCAGCTTAAACTTTAATTTATTTCAGTTGTTTAAATGTTTTCAAAAAGTTGCAATTGTGTTTTTTTGGTGTTGGTTAATAATAACACAACTAATATATATATATTCCCAAAATCAGAGAGGAATAATAGCTGGATAACACTCATGTAGAAGTGCATAAACCTAACCGTAAGCGTATCCCTTAATTCTGATTGGAATGTTGTCCCAAGATCAACACAGATGTTAATCCAGGATCATGTCCTACTTGGTGAAACCATCTTGGGGTTTAATGATGCCCCTAAAGTGGCATTATAATAATAAAATGAATGAAGACTTTAGCGTGTGCATGTCTTCAGATCAGTCAAAAAAAACCTCTGGACTGATATTTTGATACTGTCTGTGTGTGTGTGTGTGTCAGGTCTTGCGATCGGAGACGTCCCGAATAACCAGCCAATTGGGATTGTGATGACTGTGTTAGGGGTGGTGGTGCTGGACTTTTGTGCGGATGCGACCGAGGGTCCGATCCGAGCGTATCTGCTGGACGTGGCGGACACCGAAGAGCAGGACATGGCCCTCAATATACATGCGTTCTCTGCAGGTACACACAGCACTGTGTCTTGTTTATAGTCCAAATATCTAAAAATATTTAAATCAAGCAGCATTTTTTAGACAAGCCAAAAATATAGTCCAGTTTTCAGAAATAATTTGACTGTCATCTAGTGTCTGAATAATGCGTAGGTTAGTGTATACTCCATCAGCTGTTTCAGTCAGCTTTGTGTTTTTGGCTGTTTGGCGCCATCTAGTGTCTGAATAATGCGCAGGTTAGTGTATACTCCATCAGCTGTTTCTGTCAGCTTTGTGTTTTTGACCGTTTGGTGCCATCTAGTGTCTGAATGATGTGCAGGTTAGTGTATACTCCATCAGCTGTTTCTGTCAGCTTTGCGTTTTTGACTGTTTGGCGCCATCTAGTGTCTGAATAATGTGAAGGTTAGTGTATCCTCCATCAGCTGTTTTAGTTCCTGTCAGCTTTGCTTTTAAATAAAGAATTATTATGGCACAGAACAATGTTTTATATCTAATTATTATGTTTTGTTTCAAGTACCCCTGTAATGTATGGCCTAAAGTACATCCAAGAGGTTGTTATCACAGTATAAACCCTTCAACAACAGTGCTCCGCTTCACATCAGGCTGCCAATAAACTTGTTAGGTTTTATTCTGCAAGAACATCCTCCTGCTTCATCATAAAGCCTGACTGTTTTTTTTTTCTATTTTTCAGGGCTGGGAGGAGCAGTCGGCTACGCTCTCGGCGGCCTCGACTGGACTCACACTTTCCTAGGACGAACCTTTAAATCTCAAGAGCAGATTCTGTTCCTGTTCGCATCGGTGCTGTTCACTGTTTCCGTCGCCCTTCATCTATTCAGCATCGAAGAGCAGCAGTTCAGCCCACAGCAGGAGCGTCTGGACGAAGACGCGGACACAGAATCCAGTGTTAAAACTGCGCCGCATCAACCGCTCGACATGATCCACGAAGACGAACCCTACGACTACTACGACTGCGAGCGCCGCTCTGAACGAGACCTCGATATGGACTTTCTGGATGTGGAAATCGTGCGCAGCAAAAGCGACTCCGTTTTAGCTATGGCCGACGCTACTTTAGATCATCACGATATGTTGTTTCTACGCGAGATTGAGCCGTCGATATTTCAAGATCGCGTCTCGTCCTATCACGGATCTCCACCGCGACGCAGCAGCAGTACAGGGAGCCAGGAGTTTCTCCGCGGGAAGTTTTGCAGATTATCAGCGTTTCTGCAACAAGTGGAACGTGACGGTGAAGAAGCGCTGCTTAATAATCAACTCAACGAATGTAAAGCTGCTAACGGACATCAGGTTGATATTAACGGACACGTGGATGCTGGTTTAAAAGAGTCCAGTGCTAATGCATCCATACGCCGCAGACGACACACCTTTTACCGTCAGTCGTCATGCACTTTTTCCTATTACGGACGTGTGGGATCTCATCGCTACCGCTACCGGCGCGCAAACGCAGCATTTCTCATCAAACCATCGAGAAGTATGAATGATATTTACGAGCTGGAGAAAAGGCAGAAGCAGAGGAACGGACAGAGGATTCGACATCAGAGCGGGAACACGAACTCTAGTGGAGATACAGAGAGCGAGGAGGGGGAAGCTGAAACTACCGTTCGTCTGCTGTGGATGTCGATGCTGAAGATGCCCAAAGAGCTGTTTAGGCTGTGCGTGTGTCATCTCGTCACCTGGTTCTCCATCATCGCTGAGGCCGTGTTTTATACCGACTTTATGGGGCAGGTCATCTATGAGGGAGACCCTACTGTAAGACACATTGCTTTTGTATTATTTTTTATTTAATAATGCATTTCATTTGTAAATTCAAAGTGCAAATGTAATTTAGATATTTATGTATTTAGTTAGGTAGGTAGGTAGATAGGTAGGTAGGTAGGTAGGTAGGTAGTTAGATAGGTAGGTAGTTAGTTGTTTATTTGTTTGTAATGCCCTTTTCCTAAACCCAGAGTGCGGATTTAATTAATTTCATTTCATTAAGGTATTTTATTTATTTATCTATTTTTTAATTTAGTATTTTATCGTAACACACATTTCTTAAACCCAGGGTGCTAATTTAATTAACTTGATTACGTTTAGCGATGCATTTTATTAATTTAATTGAGGTATTTTAGTAATTAATGTATTATTATTATTATTATTATTATTATTATTATTATTATTATTATTATTATTATTATTATTATTATTATGACTTAATAGTTTTTTGTTATGCACTTGTTTTAAACTCAGGGTGCTAATTTAATTTAATGTATGCATTTTATTTTATTTTAAAATATATATCATTATTTATCACAATGCACTTCTCTTAAACCCAGGGTGATCATTTTTATTTTATTTTATTTTATTTTAAATTGTAATGCACACTTTTCTTAAATCAAGGGTGCTAATTTAATGTAATTACATTTAATGTATTATATATATATATATATATATATATATATATATATATATATATATATATATATATATATATATATATATATATATATATATATATATATGAAATAAAAACATGTGCTGTACAGTTTTTACAGTGAATCTCTCTCGGTGTGTGTGTGTGTGTGTGTGTGTGTGTGTGTAGGCTCCACTGAACTCCACTGCTCTTCATAACTATCATCGAGGGGTTCAGATGGGCTGTTGGGGTCTGGTGATTTACGCTGCTACCGCCGCCATCTGCTCAGGTATGTTCTACCTGTAATTTAGGTATTTTATTTTTTATGATGCCATTTTTCTAAACCCATGGTGCTAATTAAATTTTATTAAATGTTATAAAATTATATATTTATTTATTTATTTATTATGCACTTTTCTTAAATCCAGGGTAGAGTTATAATGCATTTATAAAGCCAGGGTTTATTTGATTTAATTTAGGTTTTTTATTTACATTTTTAATATTTTATTAGGATTTTTTTTGTAATGCACTTTTCTTAAACCCAGGATGCTAATTTGATTTAATTTAGAATATTAAGAACAGATTTATTCAGTCCCTTCAGATCCAGTGTTTATTATAATTACTAATTTAATTTAATTTAATTTAATTTAATTTAATTTGGGTCATTTAATTCAGGTATATTATGTATTAATATTATATATTATATATTTTTGTAATGCCCTTTTCTTAAACCCAGGGTGCCAATTTAATTTAATCTAATTTAGATCATTTAACTTATGTATTTTATTCAGATCAGTTTTTAATCAGTCCCTTTGGATCCTGTCCAGTTCTTGAGGTGTATTTGTTTTCTGTTGTACACACACACACACACACAGCTCTCCTGCAGAAATACCTGGACAACTTTGACCTGAGCATTAAGGTGATCTACATCCTGGGCACGCTGGGTTTCTCCATCGGGACGGCTGTCATGTCCATCTTCCCCAATGTGTACGTGTCGATGGTGATGATCAGCAGCATGGGCATCATCTCCATGAGCATCTCCTACTGCCCGTACGCTCTGCTGGGACAGTACCACGACAACAAAGAGGTCAGAGACTCTAATCCGCATAATCCCACTGTCAGGATAATCTGAGGGTCACGTCTCAAACGCAGACGGACGGACATTACTGAGCTTTACAACTGTATAATGCAGGAGCACCAGTTTACTGATTTTAGTTCTTTAATGTGGTTTTATTTGTGATCAGCAGTGGTTTAAAATGGAGAGAGAGAAAAAAATTATATATAATTATTATTTTTTCTCCATTTTATACCACTGCTGATCACAAATAAAACCACGTTAAAGAACTAAAATCAGTAAACTGGTGCTCCTAGGAAACCCACGCAAACACAGGGAGAACATGCAAACTCTACACAGAAAGACCCGGGCTCAAACCAGCGACCTTCTTGCTGTGAGGCGATTGTGCTACCTACTGCATCACCGTATATATATTTATTTATTTATTTATTTATTTGTTTGTTTGTTTGTTTGTTTATTTATTTTTAATTTTTCTTTTTTTACATTATATTGCACACAAGCACACTGAATCTGTGATGCTGTCTAATTTATTTTATTTTATTGTTTTATTTAGCAAAAATAAATAAATATATATTTTAATTAAATAAATATTTAATTTAAAATGTTCTAAAATGTAAATATATATATATATATATATATATATATTTACTTAAAAATATATAATTTTTATTTAAAATATTTTAAATATATTTACATTGATTTTATTGTGTATTTTCATTAATTATATTGTACATTTGCCTAGAAAGTACTGTTCCAAGGTATAATTAAATTAAATTTAAAAATAAATAGGGTGGCGCAGTGGGTAGCACTGTTGCCTCACAGCAAGAAGGTTGCTGATTCGAGCCTCGGCTGGGTCAGTTGGTGTTTCTGTGTGGAGTTTGCATGTTCTCCCCGTCTTGGCGTTGGTGCTCCGGTGTTCCCCACAGTCCAAACACATGCGCTATAGGGGAATTGTGTAATCTAAATTGGCCGTAGTGTATGACTGTGAATGAGTGTGTCCCAGTGTTGGGTTGCAGCTGGAAGAGCATCCGCTGTGTAACTGTGCGTTCACACCGAAAGCGATGAGAGCGTCCAAGGTTGCTCTGGCGACAACGCTGTCTGGTTTCAGCTCCGGCGGCGAGAGTGTCAGTATTCGCTACATTGATCTTATATTTAAAGGGGCCGTTGCAGCATATCAGTTACGTTCCTACATAAAACATGCTTTCTATTGTGAAAATGTTGCGCATTTCTTATCAAATTCATTTAACAACGGAAGATTGAGTTGCGTGTGGTGTGGCTTTGCTCCACTTAATTATCCAATGTGTCCACATGTCTGAAATATCCTGAAGCAGCAATACTGTTTTGACTGTCGCATGAGATTCCCGCGTTTTTAAAGATAAATATATACAACATTAATGCACATCAGTAACTCGCCAGTAACTTATTTAATATGTGTTACTGTTAGAAAACATTGTAAATAATTGGAAATCCGGAAACCGCAATAATCAAACCCTTGGGAACAACTGTGGTCGGAATCAAAGTTCACAGGTCTGTGTTCTCTGAACTCCTCTCAAGCGGTGGACTTCTTCATTCTGATTGCTTGCCGCCGAACTGCGTCATAGCTCATTACCATAAAGTTGACTTGATTTCAACTCTCCTCGACGCCCACACCAGCGAAGACGCGCCACGCTGCTCCTCACCGCCGGCTCTCATTGAAAACGAATGACTTCCGGCTACTTTGACGCTCTTGCTGCTTTCGATGTAAACGTACGGTAAAACCATATGCGGAATAAGTTGACGGTTCATTCCGCTGTGGCGACCCCTGATTAATAAAGGGAGTACGCCAAAAATAAATAAATGAATAAAAATAAATAGAATACTGAATTATTAATATATCCTATACTATTCATCTGATACAAGGAAATAAAAAAGTCTGTCCTACATGTGCTCATACAGAAGTAGCGCTGCTGCAAATTAAAATAACTTCAAATAAATTATATCACATTGTTTTATTATTTATAATAATAATAATAATAAATGATGAAATTATGAGTGGGGGAAGGACGGAACATGAGATTGACAGGTGGATTGGTGCAGCGGCAGCAGTAATGCGGTCGATGTATCGATCCGTTGTGGTAGAAGGAGCAGAGCCAAAAGGCAAAGCTCTCGATTTACCGATCAATCTACGTTCCTACTCTCACCTATGGTCATGAGCTTTGGGTCATGACTGAAAGGACAAGATTTCGGATACAAGCAGCTGAAATGAGTTTTCTTAGCAGGGTGGCAGAGCGCACACTTATAGATAGGGTGAGGAGCTCTGTCACCTGGGGGGAGCTTGGAGTAGAGCCGCTGCTCCTCCACATCGAGAGAAGTCAGCTGAGGTGGCTCTGGTATCTGTTTCGGATGCCTCCTGGACGCCTACCTTTTAATTTAAATTATCTTTTAGGTAGAATTTATCCAATTATGTATACATTCATGCCATAACAGACTGAGTAATTGTTACTGAGTGCTATTTTCTCTACCGTCTCGTGTTTCTGTGTTCCTGCAGTATGTCCAGCACAGTCCCGGCAGCTCCAAGCGTGGTTTCGGCATCGACTGCGCCATCCTGTCCTGCCAGGTCTACATCTCGCAGATCCTGGTGGCGTCTGCGCTGGGCTCGGTGGTGGAGGCGGTGGGCTCGGTGCGGGTCATCCCCATGGTGGCATCCGGGGGGTCATTTCTGGGCTTCCTGGCCTCCTGCTTTCTGGTCATTTACCCGGGGTCCCATCAGTCGGAGTCGGACGGGGCCAAGAGCGAACACACCAAAGCATTAACATCTAACGGCAGCAGCGCGGAGAAGCCCAGTTTCCTCAAACTCAATCGCAAAGGCACCGCGACCACCACCTGCAAAGTGGAGTGCGAATCCACGCTGTGAATGAATGTGCCAGAATTCCCGGGTTCATCCGGGTTTGGGCTGCGGGCGGGTCTCAGGGCTGCGTCTCAGGACTGCACTGTTTAGGAGAGACTACATGCACTTCTTCTTCCCTTGCACACTTCCATTCTCAACATGTGTGATGTACAGTAGTGATGGGTCGTTCTTAAAAGATTCGTTCATTTTGAATGATTCGTTTATTTTGAACGATTGATTCATTTTTAATGAATCGTAAGCATGACTCGAGAACAATGAGTCCACTCAGGGAATGATTCACTCATTCACGGAGATGATCAGTTCTTTTTTTGAGTCTTTTATCGGGTTTGAGTCATTTGTTCATCATGTGAAAGACACACAGTAAGCAAATCATATTCAATCAGAGCCTGAAAAAGATTCGTTTAGTTTTTTCAGAGTCATTTATCAGGTTTGAGTCATTCATTCATTATGAGAAAGGCACACTGTAATCCAAACATTTGCAGTCAGAGCTGGAAAAAGATTCGATTTGTTCATTTTTTCCCCCGAGTCATTTATCAGGTTTGAGTCATTCGTTCATTATGAGAAAGGCACACTGTAATCCAAACATTTGCAGTCAGAGCTGGAAAAAGCAAAGCATCCGACCGCGGCAGCGCAGAGAAGCTCAGTTTCCACAAATTTAACTGAAAAGTGGGGTGCGAATCCTCGCTATGAACAAATGTCCCAGAATTCCTGGGTTCATTCGGGTTCGGGCTGCAGGCGGGTTTTAGGACTGCGTCTCAGAACTGAACTTTTTAGGAGAGAAATATGAGGACGGGTGTCTCTCGCCCTCCACCACATGCACTTCTTCTTCCCTTGCACACTTCCATTCTCCACAAGTCTGATGTTCAGTAGTGATGAGCTGATCTTGAAACCATTCATTCATTTTGAATGATTTATTTATTTGAACGATTGATTCATTCTGAACAAACTATGACTCGGGAATGATGAGTCCTCTCAGGGAGTGATTCATTCATTCGCGGAGAAGATTAGTTCTTTTTTCTAGTCTTGATCAGGTTTGAGTCTTTCGTTCATCACATGAAAAACAGAATCATTTGCAGTTAGAGCTGGAAAAAGATTCAATTGTTTCATTTTTTAACCTATTGGTTACAGGTGTAATAATGAATCCTTAATGTGACTTGGGAATGAGGAGTCCTCACAGGGAGTGAAACAATCATATGCAGTCAGAGCCAGAAAAAGATTTGATCAGTTCATTTCTCGAGTCTTTTATCTGGTTCGAGTTTTTCGTTCATTATCAGAAAGACACACAGTAAGCTCATCATATGCAGTCAGAACCGGAAAAAGATTAGATTTGTTTATTTTTGAATCTTTTATTGGTGTTTTAAGTCATTTGTTCATCACACGAAAAACAGAAGCCAGACTCTGAAAAAAGATTTGATCCATTCATTCAACATTTAAATTATATTTTGGCAAATTGAACCAATGACTCGAAAGAGACTCAAAGGTCTGAGTTGGTAAAATGATCTGAACTTCCCATCACTAATGTAAAGAGGCTTACAGAAGTTAAAAGGGGATAGTTCACTCAAAAATGAAAATTCTGTGATGATTTACTCACTCTTTACTTGTTTGAAACCTTTGTTATCCTCTGTTAAATGCAAAGGAAGATGTTTTGAAAAAAGCTGGAAACCTGTAACCATTGACTTACATAGTATTTTTTTTTCTTCTATGGAAGTCAATGGTTGCAGGTTTTCAGCTTTCTTCATCAAGTAAAGAGTGAATAAATGATGACAGAATATACATTTTTGGGTGAACTGTCCCTTTAAACGCTCACACTTTATACACTTCTTTTGTTACTGAAGGTTTAGCAGATGATGATGATGATGATGATGATTACCAAAAGTTGCCCAGTGCAATAATTATAACAGGTTTTTCCATTGTAATGGCTTTATTTTAGTCGAGTTATGCAGGTGAAAGGGAGAATCTCATGAATAAGTGTCATACGCTTTTATCTCAAGAAAAATGCAAGAAATGCACTTTTTTTATTTAGCAATTTTATATTGCTATTCTTTTTTTTATTCTTGTGACAATTCATTGCTGTGAATCCCAAAAAAAATTACAGGAGAATATATATATATATATATATATAAAGGATATATAATGTACATATATACAGAGAGAGAATTTTATGTTCGCAAAGCAACAAAGTCAATCTCAATCTAATTTCTTTTAATAGCTGGTATGGTCTCAGACAGACAGAAAGAAAAAAGGGGAAACTGCTATCAAAGAAGATGCACCTTACAAATTTATAAAATGTTATTGGTTAGATTTTTTAAACATATAACTTACTTATGAATTGATTACTATATAAGTTATATTTAAAAGTGTATATATATGAGCAATATCACACTAGTAGCAGTGTTTATACAGTTCGACAGCATAATCGTGTATATAAAAAAGAAAATTAAACACGGAGAGTCTCAAAAACCCTTTTTTAAGAGGAACTACTTTCTTCCGCCATCTATTCACATCTGCAGCTGACGTCAAAACAGCAGAAACCATTGCTCAAACATCACTTTATAGCTAGTGTTTGAATGATTCTCTTGCGTAATGTCTAAAGTGATGACAAAACGGGTGATTTTGCTCACATTTTAAGATTATAAAGCTGAACGGCATGAAATGCCATCAGTCTACAGAGATTTCCCAGTGTTTCTCTGTTTGCAATCGGGATTTCATAATAATTAACCCTGAAAAAGCCAAAGCAAACACTACCAGTTTCAGTGGTATAAATACAGCACTACAAAATACAAGAGAGAGATCAACTTAGAAAGTCACTTACCTGTTCTATAATGATTTGTTCAGCTCTGGTTTAAAACGTACACTGAAATAATGCTGTTTTTCTCCTCTAAGGATTTATTATGTTGTCTCTGTTGCCAACTTGTGGTGGAACATCATCCGTCTTTGCTCTGCTCAGTATGACAGGCTGATGGCCGCCAATGCGCTGGATGTCTGAAATTATGAATATTTAAAATAGGCGTTATCCTTATAAATAAACTGCATATTAGCAATTTAAACAACTACATTCTTGACTAAAAAGTACATTATGTTGTCCAACAGTTGCAATATTTGTCAAACTGTCGATTCAAGAACCAGACAGAACTGCTGTATCAATATATATAATACATATTTTAGCATTACATGTGTAGAAATTTAAAGTAATGCCTTAAAACAGTATGATAATTAATTTCCTTCATAGAAAACGCACTTTCTTGTGATTTCTGTGGTAAAAATGTTGCGTGTCTTCATGAGATTCGCCCAGATGAAGTGACTTTGGTCATTAGAGCGTCAGTGCCTCTTTCTGTTGACGTACTGAAGTGCTTTAATATGTTTCATGCAAAGCTGCTGAAGTCAACCGAGTGTCCCTCAACGTTCTCCATACTTCCCACAATCCTCCTCCACGACAGCAAAACCAATGCTGAGAAGGAAGAATAATCTCAATGCTGCATCAGAGTTTTCATGCATACAAACCAAACCAAGACTCTTCTTCTACTTCCCTCACAGACTTCCAATGATTTTCTTCAGCTGCATTCGAGGTCGAAGCCTCAAAACTCCCAGCACTTTTTTGGCAGAACTTTGACGTTGTGTTTAGTTGTGAACGAGAGGATTTGCGTGTGTTTACATGAGCGCGTGTGTTTGTGGCGAGATGCGCAGGTGCTTCAGTCACTCTCGACCGCCTCAATGGACTCATCTCTGCCATTTTGGCTCCTCGCTGCACTCGGCGGTTTCCTGACACTGAGGATGATTGTGATACTTTGAGTGAGATTTTTCAGACATTTTAGCACGCGTGTTTCTTGATCCGCACACCAGATGTCACTGTAAGCTGGATGCGACTGGACGCCATCTTTCTATGGAGCTAGATTAGTGTCAAAAATATTTCATGCAAAAAATACAATGTACAAAATGTGGCCTAATTCACATGCATGAAACCGAATTCACATGCACAAAATATTTAGATATATTTTCACAAAAACAACTCGCCTACACAAAATAAAACTGCGTATTTATGAAATATATTTCACAAATGCAAAACACCATTTGCAAATGTATAGCAGTGTATCTTTTTTTTAGTTGCAAGTTTGTGACTGCGAATGTGCAAATCGTCTTTATAAGCAAAAGTTTACCAATGTACAAAAACGTTTTACGTTATAAACAATATCGGCTCATTCTGAAAACGTACCCCTGTATACATTTCTGGAGATCGCAAATTATTTAGGCAGAGGTACATATGGCTGCATTTTGTCTTTTAAACAAAAACCTTATGGGGCGGTATGATGCCGTTTCTTTTGAAGCTAGCAGCTGACCACTTACCTCTGTGTGGACGGATTTCCCTCTTACCAGTTTACCCAATCGCAGAGTACGTCAATGGACTTGAGACGTGGAGAGGAGTTGACCGCGACGACGGGGTTAGAGTCCGGCGAAGAACTGTTCCAGAAACCAGTTAAGACAAAAACAAAAGCCAAAAAATAAAATAAACAAGTAAATAACAGGGTGAGAATGTGGTAAAATCTGTTAAAAATTGGGCGTTTTTCTTTTTCTGGATTGCTTTTTGGTTGTGTTTAGGGAATTGGATAGGCGCTGGTCAATCGGTGCTTTTGAAAACGCTATCGGTTTGGTTTCGGAAAGGGGGTGGGTGGGGGTATTGGTCGGTTAGTCAGTCGACAGTGGCCTCTAGTGGATTTACATGAGAACAGCAGGCGTGAATGGCACTCACGAGAGAAATTTGAGATCTTAAAAAGCGTACACAGCGCCCTCTAGTGGATTCGCGAAAACAAAAACTGCAAAAAAAAAAAAACGTACCTCCTGGGATGTATTTGGCGCTCTACAGAAATGTATATAAGGCTAAGTTTTCAGAATGAGCCTGGGTTGGCTATAAATTAAGTCAAAATTGCACAAAAGGTGCAATTAGCACCTCAAATACAGCGCTCTCGGTGGATTACGATTGATTGCGATTACGGTCGAATGATCTCGCATCTGATTAGCTAAAGGGTATGAGTAGCCTGCATGAGAGGAGTGCGTTACCAGGAAAGTTAAAAAAGAAACACATATTAAACATTCAATTTTAAACATTCAAAACTTTTTGTACACTGTTATACAATTAATTTTTTTTAAATCAAATTTTAAGTTATGCACTTGTAAACGCCATTTTGCATGTGTGAAACATACTTTGTGAATATGTATTTTTATTTTATTTTCGTGCACGTGAATCACTTTTGTAAGTATATAATACAGTAATATTTTGAGCACGTGAATTTTGTTTCTTGCATGTGAATTCGACCACGCATGTGTTTCATCCTGTTTTTTGCATGAATTATTTTTGGCACTAATCTAGCTCCATATTTTTCTTCCTGTCAGTTTACCAGGCCAGTGAAAAAGACGTTTAGTTGAGGCACATTTGTACTGGCTTTAACCTGAGTAGAGTATTACAAATCTTACAATAAGCTGATTAATTGTGTAGAGAGAGAGAGAGAATTTTTTTTCTGGAATGTTTAATAGATCTAAAAACCAAACTTGAACGAGAAGAACCATCAAGTTTCTGACAAATCAATCAACGTTGCAATAGCTGCACCAGCCCCAGTCAGTGTTGGCATTAACGGCGTGAATCACTGGGGTTTGGTACACACAAAAAGACACTCAAGACTCTTTTCATTTGAATACTTGAAGTGCAATCTTGGTTGTTTAGACATTTTAAGGATGTTTGCCTCCTCCAGTCCTCGAAGCAAAGACTGGGGAATGTAGAGACTCTGTGAGAGCCTTTCAGGGGATGAAGTTTCCAGTATTGAATGTAACTTTTTATTTTTAGGGCAAGAAGATTCAGTGTTGCACCGAACTTGCACATACAGAGTTTTAAAAGAAGAACGAATCACGATCTTGCAATAGAAAATATACCTAAACTGTGGTTATTTATTTTTTGAGCGCTTTATCCTTAAATATTTAAAAAATATATATATATATATTATAAGTGCAGAGACAAATATATTTACAGCTTGTGCAAATATGTGAGATGGGGTTTGTGTGAGAGATGTGTATGCAAGCATGTTTTGCATGATTGTACACCATGTGCTTGTTTGTGCATGGAGAAAGTGTGTGTGTGTGCGTGAGTGAGTGCGTGCGTGTGTGTGTTTTACATCTCACTACTTCATAGGTTGAATCTCTCAAGAATTTCTTCACATTTCACCCTAAAATAAAGTAAATATATGGTTGAAGTCTGAATTATTAGCACTCCTGTGACATTTTTATTCATTCTCAAATATAAATTGATGTTTAACAGACCAAGTTAGGGCAGCACGACATTGGAAAAATCTAACATAGCGATATTTTATTATTCTGCAATATATATTGTGATTATGAACAATTTCACGAGATGACTTCACTAACTATTTGGAAAAGTATGATAATTTAAGACTGTAGGGGAGTGCATCTGCATAAAATATCAAAAACAATCTACAAGCATGGATAAACTCATTAAAGAGAAAGATACTAATTAAATAAGTGAAGTTTCACAAACTAAAGCTGCGGTCACACTGGACTTTTCTCCCCATAGACTTCCATTCATACGAACGCGTCAGACTGGAAACGCAAGGTCGTGCGTTAAGTTTCACAGATCGCTGCATTGCAAAGTTCAAGCTTGGTGAACTCTGACGTGCGAAATCGCATCACTTGGCTGTGTGAGACCGATCGAGGATCAAAACATGACCTCTCTGGACAGAAATTCAAAATATGGAGCAATTGCTCACTTTTTTTAATGTCTAATCATCTTGTTTAATCCCGCCCCTTTTCGCAGAGCCATACGACAAAATTTCGCAAGCTCAAGCTCTAGAGTGACCACAGCTTACTTTCGAGAGGAGCATGTGATATGATTGATCCCGGCTGGTCTCTCATCTGTAATCATTAGTAAGCCAGTCGGATCATTCCAAACTTACAAATAGCACATCCAGTATTACGCCCCTTTCACATGGGACATCAGGGTCAACGCTTCCCATTCACTTTGAATGGGTGACGTCAAGCTTTGCTGAACTGAATTGTGCATCCGTCTGCGCTATTTCAGCGGCGTTTCTCGCTGCAGAAGTTGGGAATTTCTCAACTTTTCAAGCGCCAATGGAAGCATCAGCCAGTTAGATCGCTTTATGCAAATACCCCAGCTCAGACAGTAGCCGATTGTGGAATTACTTCATTGGCTAACACTGCAATGATGATCGCGTCAGCCCCAACTTCAGACACGCCCTCCATCAAGCGTTGACGCTGAAGCCCCGTGTGAATCTCCCTTAACTTCGTTTTTTTTTAAGAAGCCCCCCCATCCACCCCATCTCCCCCTTTCCTCCTTTACCAGGGGAGCTCTCGAGAACTACCTGATCTCATATCCTCTTCCATGCTCATCAACCAAGCGGAAGCCCTAAGCTCAATTATCTTTTACGACAGTATTCAGCATACAATAATTGAATAATCAAATGTAAAATAATATTGCATAGTCTTTGTTGTGTAAACAATTCATTAAAATTAATCATTATGAATTTACAATCATTATAAAGTTACAAATGGTACAATTTCTTTCTTTCTATGCTTTTAAAACCCTCATACAGTCACAGCCCTCAACACTTGCGAAATGATAAATTATAATCCAGATTCAGCACTGCATATACTCATTATGTGACTATTGCGAATGATCACATTGCGATATCGATACTGAAACGATATATTGTGCAGCCCTACAGCAAGTGATTCATAAAATGTTCATTCTGGAAAATGTATTATTTCTTTTAGTTTGAGTGGAATAATTTAAAAAAAAGGTCATTTATTATCACCTTAACAATTATTATTTTTTAATTGGCTACAGATCAAACCATTGTTGTCCAATAATTTGCTTAGTTAACCTAATTAACCTTGTTAAGTGTTTAAATTACACCTTAAGCTGAATACTAGTATCTTGCAATATATTATATCTAGGAAAATATTATGTACTGTCATCATGGCAAAGATAAAGTTATTAAAACCATAATGTTAAAAACGTGTTAAAAAAGAATACAAATTTCACAGGAGGGATATATATATATATATATATATATATATATATATATATATATATATATATATATATATATATATATATATATATATATGTATGTATGTATGTATGTATGTATGTATGTATGTATGTATGTATGTATGTGTATATGTATATATATTAAATGTATGTATATATGTGTATATATATACAGTATATATACACATATATATATATATATATATATATATATATATATATATATATGTATATATATTATATATTATATATATGTATATATATATATATATATATATATATATATATATATATATATATATATATATACACACACATACATATTTGTATACGTGTATATATGTATATATATATATATATATTTGTATACGTGTATATATGTATACACACACACACACACACACACACACACACACACACACACACACACACACATATATACAGATAAAAGCATATATGTATGTATATATATATATATATATATATATATATATATATATATATATATATATATATATATATATATATGTATGTATATATATATATATATATATATATATATATATATATATATATATATATATATATATATATATATATATATGTATATATATATATGTGTATATATATATATATATATATACATACACACATATATGTATATACATACACACATATATGTATGTGTGTGTATATATATTTTTATTATTATTCATTATGTGTTCTGTCTTTCTTGTTTAAGGTGAAATATTCAGTGACCTTTAAAGGTTGCATGAGATTCAACCTATAACCACTTTAGTTTACAGATCACATTTCACTTTAGCATAAGTTCGTACACCAAACACTTACAGATATGTAGTCATCTTGATTTTCTGTTGTTGTTGTTCGCTCACCGTTCTTCACATTGTTTCTGTATGGACACCAGATGGATGTTATTTCAGCGGTGTGTGTAATGTATGACGGGAGAGAAACTCACTGCAGTGTACTATATGCCTTGTCATTCAAAAGAGATATGTATATATAGTTACTTTTGCTTCTGTACAAAAAGCTTATTGTTTTTTATTAGTTTTATTTTCTATGAGGACTGTATATAAATCCTGTACATACTGTATGCCTGCAAATGTAGAAAACTGAAGAAAAAAAAACACTGTATTGAATGCACCTTTAAAGAATTTAAACCAAATATCTGTGTTGTCACTGCTCTTTATTATTTAAGTCACACTTTCGGTGGATAAACTAAAGGTAATAGTTTTGGAGTGACATTAAGGTGAGTAAATGATGTCCATCTTGGGTCAACATTTTCTCTAACAATTTTTTTTTAATATATGCGTTAATAACCCTCTTAACTTAAACTCTAAGGGGAAAATGGACCAATTTCTCTGCTTAAGTTGTATTGATAACCTGTAAACAATCGGTCAACCAGGCAGTTACAATGGCAGTTAAAGGGTTTTTAAAAATACATTTACATTTTATATATGATTTCTGGAAAAACTAGATGGTAGATATGTGAGATGATGTTTTAATATCTTTTTTCAAAGGCAATTTACAAATATTAACCAAGTAAGTTATCGTTACTCACCGCGTTTTTTATGAAGGGAAGCCCTCTTCAGTCACGTGAGTGAAATAAATCAGTGACGCAAGTTAGCCTTCAGATGGGTTGTTGCTACATCAGATACGGTTACGGCCGAGGATTATTTATTAAGTTTCCTACTTATTGTATTTAATTAAAGTCTACCCCTACCCCAACCATTACAGTAATGTAAAAACAGTAGTGGCCCTGCTGAAAAATCCAGCTTAAACCAACCTAGGCTGGTTTTAGCTGGTCGACCAGCCTGGTTTTAGAGGGGTTTTGGCCATTTCCAGGCTGGTTTCCAGCTGGTTTTAGCTGGTCAGGCTGGAAAATGACCAGCTAAATCCAACTAAAACCAGCTTGACCAGCCTGGTTTAAGCTGGACATAGCTGGTTTTGGCTGGTCAAGCTGGTTTTAGTTAAAACAGAGTATTATTTGTTATTTATTTAATTATCCAATAAATTGTATTTTATTAACGTCTACCCCAACCCTAAACCCAACCGTCACAGTAATGTAAAAATATTAATTATTGTTATACTCTGGTACAAAAATGATGCTCTGATGTGCGTATCCGCAGCTGTATCCTATCTAAACTACCCTTCAGATAGCTCTCTTTACGGTTTTAGTTTGTTTCCATTTAACAATTAGCTAGTATTATCCAAAGTATAGGCACATACCAGAATGTAAACACATTTCTATAGTGGATAGGCGTAGTTGTCTTAATTTGTTACTGTCGTAAAGCAATCTGCCGTTTTCGCGGCATTTCGTACCCGCTCAAGCCGTTAAGTTGAAGCGCGGGAAATAAACACAACATTCGCTTCATTTGAAGTGAAGTGATTTTTCACATGGATATTTTAAGGTAAAAATCTTACAGTAGTTTTGTCGTGCGTTATTGTGATGTGAATGGTAAACACATTTCCTCTTGACTTAAATTAGACCAATGGTTAAATTAGCTTAATATAACATTTTTTGTCGTGTGAAGTCCCTGGAAAATACAGTGGGTAAGAAATACTGTCATTCTAAGTGGCCCTTTTGAACCCAAATGTCAGAGGTCTTTTAGAAATATTCAGTTTAAACAATGAGGCAAGATTATCTCATTATATTGTTTGAAAGGGCTTGTGGGATTGGGGGAAGTTAAAGGGAACATGTTGTTCTCCCGCTTTTTTGTTCGTATTTTATTCTGATTTTATTCCATGGAATGCTTATTGTTATTTGTGTATATTTGGCGCCATCTATCGGACAGTGACGATAATACAGTACTGCAGTTTTTATGCCAGGCTAATAAACCAATTGGCTTACATGTGTGTTTTAAAATAAAAAAGTATATGATTTTAATTATATTGACAGATTTTCAACAATTAATTTTTTAATTATCGTATTTTAAAAATGGTTATTGACTTTTCTGTATTTATTTTTTTGTTTGGTTATCGACTTTAATCTTTTTCCATCTCACAATAATTGTCAGTTATGATGCCAGCTGCACAAGCTCTGGGTTAATGTTAACCATATTCAGATACATAGGCTGCTGTTTCTGGTAATTCAGCCTGAAATCCTGAAATCTTCAGTTCAAAATTATTTTCATTCATTGATTTTCTTTTCAGCTCAATCCCTTTATTAATCCGCCAATTTATCCAGCATATGTTTTACGCAGCAGATGCCCTTCCAGCTGCAACCCATCTTTGGGAAACATCCATACACACTCATTCACTATGGACAATTTAGCCTACCCAATTCACCTGTCTTTGGACTGTGGGGGACACCCGGAGGAAACCCACGCGAACGCAGGGAGAACATGCAAACTCCACACAGAAACGCCAACTGACCCAGCCGAGGCTCGAACCAGCAACCTTCTTGCTGTGAGGCGACAGCACTACCTACTGTGCCACTGCGTCACCTCAAAATTAGTTTTTGAATTCCATTTTGTAAAGCATGTTTACCAAATAATGACCCAAAAACCGACGTATTATTCAGACTTTACTGTAAGGTTTCATTAGTTAATGCTAGTTACTGTATTCACTAACATTCACCAATAATAAACGATACTTGAACAGCATTTATTAATCATAATGCAACATTTACTAATGCTTTATTAAAGTCTAAATTCATGCTAAGTAACATTAGTTAATGCACTGTGAGCAAAGATGAATAGATACTGTAAAAATGTATTCATTGTCTGTTCATGTTAGTAAATACATTCACTAATACAACCTTATTGTTAAGTGTTCCCTATCAAAGTGTATAATTGCAATTAATCTTTCTTATTTTCTGTAAAACAACATCCAGGGTTATGATAACAGTATAAAATCAGAACCATGAATTATTTCATATGAAGTCGAACTTTAAAGGACTTGAAAGCAGCCAGCTTTAACAAGCATTAATAATTTTTACACTAAAACTAAAGTATATAAAACTGAAATAATAATAACTGTACAGATATTACAAAAACGAAAACTTTAAAAAATTAAACCCCTAAAATGTAGCACATTTTACATTTAAACTGAAAATACTGAATATATTAATTAAATAAATACTAATAATTAATTAAAATAAAGCAAAACAGTAGAACAAATGATGCCCTCTTGTGGAAAGTACTGCTACTGCTGCTGTCTATTGAAATAAGCCTCAGTTTCTTCATTCATTCATTTTCCTTAGTCCCTTTATTCATCAGGGGTCGCCACAGTGGAATGAACCACCAACTTATCCAGCATATGTTCCAGCTGCAGCCCAGTACTGGGAAACACCCATACACACTCACATTCACACAGTCATACACTACGGCCAATTTAGTTTATTCAATTCACCTATAGCTTTGACTGTGGGGGAAACCGGAGCACCCAGAGGAAACCAAAACGGGGAGAACATGCAAACTCCACACAGAAATGCCAACTGGCCCAGCTGGGACTCGAGCCAGCGACCTTCTTGCTTTGAGGCCACAGTGCTAACCACTGAGCCACCGTGCTGCCCCATATACCATTATACTGCCCAGACCTTCATCATCCTCACTGGTGTGTTAACTGAGGAGCAGTTTTTCTGACATGAGGATCCACACCAGACGGTAAACCTCCCTCCTTCCTAATTACAGGCTCATAAAGGAGCTTCCTGAAGTCAGAGATCTGTGATGAGCTCAGCGGCACACATTAAACCTGTTTAACTTTATACTCAAGGTGCTTCCTGGAACAGAGGAAATGATGAAGCTTTATGAGCAGCTGCCAGTTACAGCGCGTTGAGCCTTTATTTAGAGTCACTGACGGCACAAACACCCGGAGACCTTCAGATAAAGGTACTGATGGGATTGATAGCCGCGTTAATGTGCAATGGTATTTACAAGTGATTATTTAGATTTGAGTTTTACTTTTTTTATCATGAATCATCAGGTAACCACAGAATAAAAACCAAAGATTTTTTGCAATATTTTTAATATATTTAATATATATAAGTTAAAAAACTTAAATATGCATACATATATTACTTTTTCCAGTTAATATAAATATATATTTAACTATTTAATATATATTTAATTTTAAATATTGAAAACTGGTATAAAATTCTGTGTGTATTTAAGTTTTAAACTGTTGTAAGGTAAAATATAATAAATATGTGCTCTTTTTTTTTTATCATTAAACATCAGGTCACCACACAGTATTCAAAACCAAGAATTTTTGCAGGGGTTATTTTAATGATTTTAGCTTCTTTTTTGTCTTGTGAGCTAAACAAGGGGTCTCCAAAACTATATATAGTCTGTATGTGTTTTTAAACCAATGTGAAGCAACATAAAGAAATATATGTATATAATATTAATATAAAAATAACAGTTTCAAAAACATAAATATACAAACATACGTCACTTTTTCCAGTTAATATTAATATATATTTAATTTTAAATGTTTATTTATCTGGTATAAATTTGTATGCAGTATTTATGTAAATTTAAGTTATAAAATTAACTTAACTGTTGTAAGGTAAAATATAATATGTATTTATTCATTTATTAAATAATATGTAGTTGTGACTAAAGTACGACATTCTATAATGCATTTATAGTTCTTATATATATATATATATACATTGGTATATATATGATGTTTAACAGAGCAAGGAAATTTTCACAGTATGTCTGATAATATTTTTTCTTCTGGAGAAAGTCTCATTTGTTTTATTTAGGCTAGAATAAAAGCAGTTTTTAATTTTTTTAAGAAATATTTAAAGGTCAAAATTATTAGCCCCTTTAAACTATATATTTTTCGATAGTCTACAGCAGTGTTTCCCAACCCTTTTCCTGGAGGCACACCGACAGTACATATTTTGGATGTCTCCCTTACCTGACTAATTAACTTCAGGTTTTGGAGTCTCTTCTTATGTTCTAATTAGGTGATTCAGGTGTGTTTGATTAGGGAGACGTTGAAAATGTGTACTGTTGGTGTGCCTTCAGGAACAGGGTTGGGAAACACTGGTCTACAGAACAAACCATCTTTATACAATAACATGCCTAATTACCCTAACCTGCCTAGTTACCCTAATTAACCTAGTTAAGCCTTTAAATGTGACTTTAAGCTGTGTAGAAGTGTCTTGAAGAATATCTAGTCTAATATTATTTACTGTCATCATGACAGATAAAATAATTCAGTTATTAGAGATGAGTTATTAAAACTATTATGATTAGAAATGTGTTGGAGAAATCTGCTCTCCGTTAAACAGAAATTAGGGAAAAAATAAACGGGCCAATAATTCTGACTTCAATTGTGCTTATGTATATATATATAATTAACTTATAGACTATCAAGATTCTGACCGAAGAAACCTTATCATTCTGCACAAGTTTGACATTTCAGTGTGAGTAATAAACATTTATTTCACATATATAATCATAAATGCATTACACACTATAAAGAGATCCAATTAAAGCTGTTATCTTTGCGTTTCTTCGTCCCGTGAGGTAAGACAAGAGCAGATGGTGAAATTAAATAAAGCTTGAATCAGCACTGACAATGAGTCACTTTACTGCTCGAGATTATTAGCTTACAATAAAAGTCTAGCAGAGATGTTCATGGCTTTTCATAAACTTGGTTTTGCATTGGAAAGTGATTCCGTCTGTAAGAAAATGTTCCTTTTTGAGTGAACTATGCCTTTAAGGACGTAAACAGAAGTAAACACCTGTTTACGTTATTGTCCTTAAAGGCATAGTTCACCCAAAAATGAACATTTCCTTAACCCTTGAGTTGTTTCAAACCTGTTTGAGTTTCGTTCTTCAGTTGAACACAAAGGAAGATATACTAAGGAATGTTGGTGAATAAAACAGCCACTGACCTCCATGGTATTTTTTGTTATTATATATATATATACTGTTTTTATTCATCTTACTAAGGATGCTTTTCTCCAACATTGTTCAGAATATCTTGTGTTTAAATGATGCCAAGGTATCAATAATCCTGGACCAGGCCGTATCCTGAGCTGATGCTGTGGTGGTCATGGAGGAGCGGAGAGCGTGAGACTGATTCCTGAAAGACCCCAGTGACAGACGAGTCTCAACAATGATCCCGTGGGCCAGCTGGTGCACCCACCGGTGACCTACTCACACCTGCAGTTTTCCACGATGGATGTCCAGCGTTCTCCAGCCTCCAGCGCCTACACTGCAGCTCTGCACATGAAATTTGGCCAGAGGAGAAATAGTCATGCCCAACACAGCCTGATTTCTCTCTAGGTTTTTTCTCCTTCACTTTAGTCAATTGGTGAAGTTGTGTTCCTTGCCACTGGCTCCACTGGATTGCTTGGTTTGGGACAGTGAAAATTAAACAACACTGAACTGAACTAAACTGAACTTCAACACTGAAAACTGGACTGACACATTTCCAATTTACTAGAACTTCTATGTTAAGCTGCTTTGACACAATCTACATAGTAAAAGCACTATATTAAATATAAGCACTAAATAAATGACCAGCTAAATCCAGCTAAAACCAGCTTCACCAGCGTGGTTTAAGCTGGTCAAGCTGGTTTTAGCTGGTAATTTTCCAGCCTGACCAGCTAATACCAGGCTGGAAATGGCTGGAAACCAGCCTGAAAATGGCCAAAACCCCTCTAAAACCAGGCTGGTCGACCAGCTAAAACCAGCCAACCAGCCTAGTCTGGTTTAAGCTGTTTTTTTCAGCAACTTTAACAAGATGCATAAAGTGTTATTTTGATGCCATAATAAGCCTGCATTGCAACTGTTTAACATCTTTATTCACAACTCTGCCTGCTCAGTCACTAGTGTGCATTGGCCTGTGTATTAATGCAATGCTTTCTGTGTTGTTTTGTTTGTTTTTTTTTTACAGATTTACAAATTTTTGTTCATTGTGTTTCACTTATAGACAGATGTACAGATGAACACAGGCAGATCGGGAATGAAGAGGTCCAGGGGTTTTCACAGATGAGCACAGAGGCAGATCAGGAATGAAGATGTCCAGGGGTTTTCACTGAGGTTTGATGGATCGCCAGGAATTTTCTGCTTCTCGGGGCCATTTTAGAAGACGGAGACTCTTTATTAACTCTTGCGGATGTCTTAGCCTGGTAATGAACTAATCAATTATTCATCTTTTTTCCTGTAATTTTAATTCTTCAGATACCTCTTATAGATGAATGTTTTTTTTCTTTATAAGACTCTGTTCATTTAGTGATTTTGTGAAATATTGACAAAAATTATTCTACAGGGTTTTCTTCAGGTATAAGTGTATACCCACACACACAAACGTTCTGTAATTATCCATCCACTGATGTTTGAAACTTCCTCCTAAAGTCTCGTGTGGAATAGTTTCACGCCTGATTCCTGGCACGTTAAAATAAAACCCTCTTTATATTGAATTTCCTCCTATATGTCCCAGCATTCCAATTAGGAGACATCCAAGCTGAATTACGCTCACCATGGCAACCGAGTCAGCATGTATTCCCTTTGATATCAGCCTGTCCCACAGGGCACAGGTTTAGCACTGCTGGCTAAAATTAGCACTTTCTGTTTCTGTGACCCCTGAAGTACACTAGTGACCTGAAGATGACAGGCTTTCTGGGAATACTGGATCACACTCCCTTATTAACTATTTACTATATTATTACTATTTTAAACTTTTATATGAAGCAAAGAAGTGAATGAACATCTTTAAAACTGCTTTTATTGAGGGAAGAACTACACTCCCATGAAGCATTGCCAATGACACAATAAGTGCGTCCCAAATCGCATACTGATGCATTTTGTAGTATAAATAGTGTAGTGCGTTCACACTGAAAACTCTAAAAATAATAAGTGCTCTTTAATTATCCGGACGATAAACTTATTCAACCGGTAAAATGAAGTGTGTGATGATGGACACTTCACACACTCAACGACCGCAGCTTTGCTCACGTAGCGGAAAGGGGCGGAGCTATCGGGCGCACATTTTGGATAACTTTATTTATTTTGGATTATGAAAGCAAAATTCTCCTACGAGAGTGATTATAGCGCCTCCCGATGGTGAATGCGGTTATACTTATGATGACAGGTATTATTTGGTACTTTAGTCATTTATTTCAATAATTTGGCGACCGCCAAACGTCATCAGGGAAACGGTTGGGAATTTCTGCTTAGTAAAAAAACATTAGTGCTCCATTTAGGACAACACTACATACATATACTATGCTGTTGAGTGTGTAAGTGTGTAAGTACATAGTGCATAGTGTGCCATTTGGGACGCAGCTAATCACATGAGGGTCACAAAAGTCTTGTAGCTTATCCAAGTTTTAGCAACAACAAAAAATAACCTCATAGCAAGAAGATCGCTGGGTCAGTTGGCGTTTCTGTGTGTGGAGTTTGCATGTTCTCACTGTGTTGGTGTGGGTTTCCTCCGGGTGCTCTGGTTTCCCCCACAGTCCAAACACGCAGGCTCATTGTGAAAACATAGCTCTGTGGACGTTTCTGGAGACAGCGAATTACGTAGGCGGAGGTACGTATGGCTGCATTTCATTTCTTTAAACGAACGCTGCGGGGCGGTGTGACGCCATTCCTTTTCGCACTTACCAGCTGACCGCTTACCTCCGTATGGACGGCATTCCGGCTGCAACCAGTTTATCCCGTTAGCGCGACACGTCTGACGGCGGATTTGAGATGCAGAGAGGAGTTGACCACGAAGACGGGGGTTCGAGTCTGGTGAAGAGCGGTTCCAGAAAGCAGGTAAGACAAAAACAGAATCCAAAATATAAAGCAAACAGGTGAATAGCAGGGTGAAGATGTGGTAAAAAAAAAAAAGAAAGTCAGACGAGGGCTTTTATTTTGTTGGATTGCTTTTGAAACGTGTTAGTTGGGTTTGGGGAAGTGGGTGGGCGGGTCAATCGATAAAATTGGTTGGGTTTAGGGAAGGGGGAGGGTGGGTCAGCCGATCGTTCGCTCAGTCAGTCAGAAAGTCTCCAAAAGTGAGTTGACAGCGGCCTCTGGTGGGTTTACACGAGAACAGCAGGCGCGAATGGCACTCGCGAGGGAAATTTGAGATCTCGAAAAGCGTACATGGCGACCTCTGGGGGATTCTGGCGAAAACAAAAACTGCAGAAAAACGTGCCGCCGGGACGTATTTTGTGGTCTCCAGCAACGTCAGCGGAGGTACGTTTTCAGAATGAGCCTGGGTTGGTCCAAACACATGTGCTATAGGGGAATTGGGTAAGCTAAATTGGCTGTAGTGTGTGTGTGTGTGTGTGTGTGCGTGTGTGTGCGTGCGTGTGTGTGTGTGTGTTTGTATGTGTTAGGGTGTTTCCCAGTAAGGGGTTGCAGCTGGAAGGGCATCCGCTGCATAAAACATATGCTGGATAAGTTGGCAGTTCATTCCACTGTGGCGACCATTGATGAATAAAGGGACTAAGCAGAAGGAAAATGAATGAATAATAATATATATTCACATTAAAATAATTTAATATTTAAAATAAATATTTAAAATTAAAGTATTTTTATTTCAGAATAATAGTAAACAATATTTCTGTTTTTAATCACCAAATAAGCTCAGCCAAATACCCTGCTGGTGTTCTATCATGAGAGTGTATTTCTGCAGAAGAAGCTCTTCTGACATGCTCTTCTTCTGTGTGTGTGTGTGTGTGCGTGTGTGTGTGTGTGTGTGTGTGTGTGTGTGTGTGTGTGTGTGTTTCTCTGGGGTACAGAAGGCCTTCATTAGCCTCTCACACATAAAGAACAGCCGTGTGTTAATGGATCGATCAGTTGACCAGCTCTTTCCATGCTTGACCTTTGCTAAGTGGCTAACGCTCCGTCTTGTTAGCGTCTGTGCTATTGACCACTGTGGAGTGTGAAGCTCCTGGACAAACTGTGCGGTTTGTTAACATCAACCAATTACTCCCACATATTAATCTTGATCAGACAAACCAGAGGCTGACTAAAGCTAATGAAGTCCACACGGGTCTGACTGAACTCTGCAGGAGAAAACCAGCAAGACCGAGATTAATCTGTCTGTCTGTGTCTGTGCAGCCATCTTTTCTCCATCTATCCATTCATCCAGCTTTCATTCATTCATCCAATTGTCCTCTATCCATCCAGCTTTCATTCATTCATCCATCTTTTATTTGTACATCCATCTTTTGTCCGTCCATCCATATATCATTCATCTTTCTTGTTTTTGTCTATCCATCTTTCCATCCCTCTTTCATTTGTCCAACTATTGAAATTTCACCCATCTATTCCTCTTTTGTCCATCTATCCATCCATCCATCTTTTATTCATCCATCCATTTTATCCATCCAAATATCAACCCATCCATCCATCTATCCATCCATCTTTTGTTTATCTATCTATCTATCTATCTATCTATCTATCTATCTATCTATCTATCTATCTATCTATCTATCTATCTATCTATCTATCTATCTATCTATCTATCTATCTATCTATCTATCTTTTGTCCATTCATCCTTTTTTGTTCATCTATCCACCCTCTTTTGTCCATCTATCCATCCACCTGTCTTGCATACATCCATTCATTTTTATCTATTCAAATCTATCTATCCATCCATTCATCCATCCATCCTTTGTCCATTTATCCATATTTTGTCCATCTATCCATCGACCCATCATGCATTCATCCATTCATTTTCATCCATCCAAATCTATCTATCCATCTATTCATCCATCCATTCATCCATCCATCCTTTGTCCATTATCCATCTTTTGTCCATCTATCCATCCACCCGTCTTGCATTCTTTCATTCATTATCATCCATCCAAATCTATCTATCTATCCATCCATTCATCCATCCGTCCATCCATCCATTGTCCATTTATCCATCATTTGTCTATCTATCCATCCACCCATCATGCATTCATCCATTCATTTTCATCCATCCAAATCTATCTATCCATCCAGTCATCCATCTATTCATCCTTTGTCCATTTATCCACCTTTTGTCAGTCTACCCATCCACCCGTCTTGCATTCATCCATTCATTTTCATCCATCCAAATCTATCTATCCATCCATTCATCCATCTATCCATCCATCCATCCTTTGTCCATTTATCCATCTTTTGTTCATCTATCCTTTCATCCATATTTTGTTCATCCAGCATCCATCTTTTGTACATTTATCCATTTTTTGTTAATTTATCCATCCATTCATTCATCTATGCATCATTTATCCATCTTTAATTCATCATCCATTCATCCATTTTTTGTCCATTCTTTCATCTGTTCATCCATCCATCCTTTTAGGATCCATTTTATCCATTCAAATTTCACCCATCTATCCATCCTTTGTACATGTATCATCCATCTATTCATCCATTCATTCAACTATCCATTCATCCATCCATCCATCCATCTATCCATCCCTCTTTTGTCTATCTCTCTGTCTTGCATACATCCATTCATTTTTATCCATCCATCCCTCTTTTGTTCATCTATTCATTCATCCATATTTTGTTCATCCAACATCCATCATTTCTACATTCATACATTTTTTGTTCATGTATCCATCCATTTGTCCATCTATCCATCTTCTGTCCATTCATCCATCTTAAGTTCATATTCATCCATCTTTTGTCGATGCATCCATTCACCCATCCATCCATCTTTCATCTGTCCATCCATCCATTCATCCATCCATCTTTTGCCTATTCATCTAGCATCTATCCATCTTTTGTTGATCCATCCATCCATCATCTCTCTTTTGTCTATCTATCCATCCATCTATATTTTGTCCATTCATTCATCCATCCATCCATCCATCTTTTGTTGATCCATCCATCTTTTTTACATCTATCTTTTATCTGTCTTTCTGTCCATCCATCCATCCATCCATCCATCCATCCCTCGCTCTTTTCCTGCCATGTGCATCAACTTTAATTGCACATATATTCCATGTATAGTCTCAGTTAATGAGAGCTCATGATAACTACATGCATAATTCTCAGAGGATTGAGCAAAGCGCTGGTGAAAATAGTTAGAGACGGATCACAGTGTGTCACACAGCAGGACCTGAACTCCTCTATTATCTCTATTACCGCTCATTCAGCAGTTTCTGTATCTTCAGACAGTATGAATGTCCACCTTGGGACCGAATCACCTTTTCCGTCTTGACCTTTCTGAAGTCCACAAGTGATCTTTCCCCGCTCAGGAATATTAATGGCCATTTCTCATACTTAAGTACCTATAAAGCAAATATGCAGACATGATGGCGGCATCGCAGACAGAAGCAGGTTTATTCTCTGAGGGTCAAGTTCAGACGACTGAAAGCAGGAATTAATTTCCTGTGGACCCTTTATGACACAGACAGAGCTCACGCTTGCTCCACAGGCAAGGCTGCAGACAATTTTTGGTATTTTTGGTGAGTGTTCTGTCTGTCTATCTGTTTATCCATCTTTTATCCATCCATTTTTTGTCCATCCATCCATCCAACATTTATTCATACATTTTTAAATCCATTTTTCTTTTGTCTATCCATCTATCCAACATTTTGACCAATCTTTTATCCACCCTTTGTTCATCCATCCATTCATCCATCCATCCATCCATCCAAATTTTGTTCATCCCTCTTTTTTTAATGAATCTGTAATTTCTCCATCCACCCATCCATCCATCTTTTGCCCAGCCATCCAACTTTTGTCCATACTTCTCTGTCCAACCATCTATCATCCATCTATCTACACCATCCATCTATTTATGCATCTTTTGTCTATCCATCTATCCATTTATTCATCATCAATGTTTTGTCTATTCATCCCTCCATCACAATTTGTGTATCCAACCATCCATCCATCCATCCATCTACCGAACATTCATTCATCCAATTTTTAATCTATCATTCTTTTCCATCCAATTTTCTTTGACCCACATTATTAATCTTTCTTCCATCCATCCATCCATCCATCTATCATTCGACCATTTTTATCCATCTTTTGTCCATCCATCTTTCATCCATCAACCCATCTTTCATTCTTCCAACTTTTTCCATCCTTCCATTTTTCATCTATCCTTTTTTCAATTCATCTATCTTTTGTCCAACCATCATCCATTTATTCATCTGCGTATCCAACATTCATCCATCCATCTGTCCATCCATCTTTTGCCCAGCCATCCAACTTTCGTCCATACTTCTCTTTGTCCAACCATCTATCCATCCATCTGTCTACACCATCCATATATTTATGCATCTTTTGTCCATCCATCTTTTTGTCTATCTATTCATCCATTTATTCATCTGTCAAGGTTTTGTCTATCCATCCCTCAATCAAACTTTTGTTTATCCATTCATGCGTCCATCCATCTATCCAACATTCATTCATCCAGTTTTGAATGCATCATTTTTTCATCTATCAATCCATCCAATTCTCTTTGACCCATCTTTTATCAATCTTTCTTCCATCCATCCATCTGTCCATCATTCACCCAGGTTTTATCCATCTTTTTTTCCATACATCGATCCATCCTACTTCATCCATCTTTTTACAATCCTCTTTTTTATCCATTCATCATCAGTCTTTCATTCATCACTGCATCCATCTTTTATCGAGCCATCCATCAATCCATCTTTCATCCATCCAACTTTTTTCCATCCTTCCATTTTTCATCCATTCAACTTTCATCCATCCCTCTTTTTAAATTCATCTTTCATTCTTTCATCCATCAGTGCATCCAACTTTCATTCATCCATCTTTTGTGTAGCTTCCATTCATCCATTCAGTCATCCTTCCAACTTTCATTCATCTCTCTTTTTTTGATTGATCTATTTCTGTCCATCCATCTATTCGTCTGTGTGTCCAACGTTCGTCCATCTTCGTTTCATCGATCCATCCATTCATCCATCTTTTTTCCAGCTGTCCAACTTTCACGCATACTTCTCTCTGTCCACCAATCCATCTATCCATCTAGTTATGCACCTTTTGTCCATCCATCCATGTTTTGTCTATCCATCCATCCATCCCTCAATCCGTTCCTCCATTCATCTTTTGTCTATCCATCCATCCGTCCATCATTTTGTCTATCATTCATCAAACCTTTTTCTATCCATCATCCCTCCATCCATCTTCCATCATCCATCCATCCATGCATCTGTTCATCCAAGTATTGTCCATCCATCCATCCATGTTTTGTCTATCTATCCATCCATCCATCCATCCATCCATCCATGTTTCGTCTTTCCATTCATCCATCCATCCATCCATCCATCCGTCTATCCATGTTTCGTCTTACCATCCATCCATCCATGCATCCGTTCATCCAAGAATTTTCAATCCATCCATCCATCCATGTTTTGTCTATCTGTCCATCCATCCATCCATCCATCCATCCGTCTATCCATGTTTCGTCTATCCATCCATCCATTCATGTTTTGTCTATTCATCCATCTGTCCATCCATGTTTTGTCTATCTATCATCCATCAAACTTTTTTCTATCCATCCATCTTTTGCCTGTCTACTCATCCATCTGTTCATCCAAGTATTGTCTATCCGTCCATCCATCCATTCATGCCTCCTTTCATCTTTTGAATGGTCCATCCATCCTGCCATCCATGTTTTGTTTATCCATCCATCCATGTTTTGTCAATCATCCATCAATCAAACGTTTTCTAGCCATCCATCCATCCATCCATGTTTTGTCTGTCCATCCATCGATATGTCCATCCATCTTTTGTCCATTCGTCAATCCATCCATGTTGTGTTTGTCCATCCCTCCATCCATCCATCTTTCCAGAATCAGAACAGCTCAGAATCCGACTGGAGCCGCATGTGTGTGTTTTTGGTGATTGTGCAGATTTTCCTGAACGCCGGCCGCATTCATCTTTCAGCTGTAGATTAATATCAGCAGCCTTTGGTTTTAAAGTGTTTGGAGTTTAAATGACTAGTGCAGATTCAAAGTGTGCGGTCAGAAGGTGTTCAGCTGATAGATGACTTCAGCACTTCAAGGTTTCTGCACAAGCCGTGAACCGGAATCGTGTGGATTTCTGGCTTCAAAAGATGAAACGCAGCACTGAGGGTTTGTGCCATTTGTGGATGTAAATCTAATGGGGCTCAGAGGAGTTTCTCGTGGATATCAGTTTAGATGAGTTGCTGTGTATGTTTTTACCACTTATTCATTCATTCATTCATTCATTCACTCATTCATTTTCCTTCAAATTGGTACCTTTATTCGTCAGGGGTCGCAACAATGGAATGAACCACCAACTATTCCAGCATATGTTCTACACAGTGGAAGCCCTTGCAGTTGCAACCCAGTACTGGGAAACACCCATACACACTCATTCACACACACACTCATACAATACAGCCAGTTTGGATAATCAATTCCCCTATAGTGCATGTGTTTGGACTGTGGGGGAAACCGGAGCACCCAGAGGAAACCCACACCAACATGGGGTGAACACCACACAGAAATGCCAACTGACCCAGCCAGGACTCGAACCAGTGACCTTCTTGCTGTGAGGCCACAGTGCTAACCACTGAGCCACCATGCTGCCTGTTTTTAACAATTACAGTATGTTGTCCAAAATGTATATTAAAATATCGATTTTGCATTCGACCAACATTTTTGCAACAATATTCGAAAAATTAGTGCGTGTGTGTGTGTGTGTGTGTGTGTGTGTGTGTGTGTGTGTGTGTGTGTGTGTGTGTGTGTGCGCGCAATTGTAATAACATTACATTATTTTATATTTCTGCCATTATTTTTTCTGTGGAATTGTATTATTATTATATATTATATATAAATTGTATTATAGAATATTATATATTTTGTGCATTAATGAAAATATAGTTTATTTAAGATTTGTATTTATATGCATCTTATAATTTTCTTATAAAATACATATAGATATATACAATTATAATATACAAATATTTAAAAATATATCATATATAAAAACATATATATAATATATAAATATATATAATAATTTTTTTAATTAAAAAAAAAAAAAAAAAAAAAATATATATATATATATATATATATATATATATATATATATATATAAAATACAGTAAATAAAAACAACACAGTTCTGTTAGTTGAGCAAGAACTAAATATATAAATAATAAATTATGATCAAATTATTGCATTTTTCCTCATTTGTACGTGATGTCGCATGAAATCATCTGAATTATTCATTATTAATAATTGTTGAAGAATTAACTGTAAATACATCCTATAGACGTATCTGTAATTTCTATGAAATATAATCCTGCAGTTCCTCTCTCCAAAACTCAAACAAATGCGCTGATGAGCCGCAGGGCAGAATTAAACACCGCCGCAGATGAAGAGACGGAGAAAAGAGGCTTCCTCCAAACACCACAAACACAGCTTGTTTGCTCTGGCTGATTTCCACAAGTCTCCCTGGTCTCATTTAATTCTCGATTCTTTCACGTTTGTGTATTATATTTCAATACAGTCGAGATTTGACTAATTGAATGTTCAAAGACAGTCCTCTTCTATACAAATAGGCAAGTTGGATGTTAAAACTAAGTGAAATTGTTAAAATAAATTATATTAATTGTCGTCATGATATTTTCTATGCAATTATATTAAAGTATTATGGTATTAATTTGCAATTTTTGCTTAATTTGAATAAATTACAGAAAATATAGTAGTAATAATAATAGAATAGAATAATTATTACTATTATATTTACTATTTTATATTATCAATATGATTTTTTTGCTATTTTAGTACATCAAGTTGTTTCATGATGTTGCAAATTGAAGTGATTTTATCATTTAGATACTGCTGTAGGTTTATATATATATATATATATATATGTGTATATATGAGTACGTTTATTTGTTCACATTTCTCTATGTTTATATTATATATTATTATTATTATTAAAGGTGTCACGGTGGCACAGTGGGTGGCACGATCACCTCACAGCAAGAAGGTTGCTGGTTCGAGCCTCGGCTGGGTCAGTTGGCATTTCTGTGAGGAGTTTGAATGTTCCTCCTGTGTTCCTCCGGGTTCTCCGGTTTCCCCCACAAGTCCAAAGACATCAGCTATAGGTGAATTGGGTAAGCTAAATTGTCCATAGTGTATGTGTGTGTGAATGAGTGTCTATGGGTGTTTCCCAGTGATGGGTTGCAGCTGGAAGGGCATCGGCTGCGTAAAACATAAGCTGGATAAGTTGGCAGTTCATTCCATCTTTGCAGTGTTTCATCAGTACACTGGCCTGCGTGATATGCTGTGGTGTTTTATGCTGCACATTACTGAATAATACTGAATTAAAGATGCAGCATATGGAGGTCCAGCAGCACTTTGCTTTCTGAAACATTTATTGTTGATCATAAGTGTCCAGATCAATGTCCTCGTCCAGCATCTCTCAGACTGTGGGCTCTATATTAACTATCTAAGCTCATGGTCTAAAGTGCACTGTGCAGGTGCACTTAGGAAGTATCAGAATCCACTTTTGCTATTTTGAGGATGGGAAAAATGGTCAGTGCATGGTCAAAAAGCATTTATCTTATTCTCTTAATGAGTAATGGATTTGTTTTGAGCATGCATTAATATATATATTAATATTAATGACATGAAAGAAAATGGTTAAAGACTATGGGCCCTATTTTAACAATCTAAGTGTAAAACGTTTGGTGCAAAAGCACTAAGGTTGTATTCAAATCCACTTTTGCTATTATAAGGATGGGAAAAAATGGTCTTGTGTTATAAAAACATGACGGATTTTGTAAAAACTCAACATTTCAGTAGCGAGAACACGGTTAAAGACCATCTACAGAACGACACTCTTACATTGACTGTGGATTCGGGACCCAGTGGTGGACGCACTCCAATAAAGACATCCATTACATATTTATTTTTTAGATTTTGTTTGTTAAGCGCAAAAATATTTCAAGACAATAAATTCATAACAATAATAATTTAACAATGAAGTATGGTCCACTGTTTCGTCATTACATTTACTCATTACAATGAGACTTTTATGCGGATGCGACTGAGGGTCCAAATCGAGCGTATCTGCTGGACGTGGCCCTCAATATAGATGCATTCTCAGCAGGTACACACAGTCCCCACAGCACACAATACACACCGCTAAACATGCGTTTATTAATTAGTTTGTTTTGTCTTGTTTCTAGTCCAAATTCATTCAAGCAGAATTTTCTAGACAAGCCTAGTGTCTGAATAATGCACAGGTTAGTGTATACTCCATCAGCTGTTTCTGTCAGCTTTGTGTTTTTGACTGTTTGGCGCCATCTAGTGTCTGAATAATGCTCAGGTTAGTGTATACTCCATCAGCTGTTTTAGTTCCTGTCAGCTTTGTGTTTTTGACTGTTTGGCGCCATCTAGTGTCTGAATACTGTGCAGGTTAGTGTATACTCCATCAGCTGATGGTCAAAGAACTACTGTAAGTTATATTCAAGCACACTTCGTATACCAATGCCCCTGTATAGTGATGCATACGTCTCTAAAACCCAACAGGTAGACAAATCTAAAGAAAAAGTGATCAAAACAAATATAAATAAACATATAATAAATAACAACACTAAACAACTGGCTACAACAGAGTTGGATTCCACTAAATCTCCCTGAGGTAAACGGAACAATTTATGTCGACATTAAACAATTTAATCCTGTAATATTTAAATATATTTGTGCACTGCTGCACATCCCTGTGTGTAATAAGCAATGTGTTTGCACATTTTAGACCTACATAGACACATAACACTAACTCCTTCTTTAAATAACAAATAAAAACCAATACGCCATTGACTTTAGCGCAGCTTTAAGTTGGTCAGCGATGTGGTCTATTTCAGTCTCCTCAAAATAGCAATGCACCAACAACGCCTCTTAAAGGATGGTTTATACTTGATGCTTCTGCAAGGAGTCCAATTCTTTCTAAGTCAATTCAACTTTTATTTTATACAATTGTATCGTATATAATGTTTTGCATTGAGCACGGAGCTAGCTTGGATATATAAAACATAGCCTACATATTTTTTAAAAACGGTACTAAAACAAACATTTTAATGAGTGTCCTCCAAATTTATCCACATCCTATTCATTTTATATATAGTTAAATTCCTTTATTTAGGAACTCTACTCGCTGACTTCTTCACCACTGTTTCGTCATGACATTGACTCTGAGTCGCCCCCTGTTGGTACAAATAATAGTGCAATTGCAAAAAACTTAAACAGATTGCACTAAATCCTCCTGAGGTGAATGGGAGGAGGTAGCAGTGTTTATATTTATGTAGACATCATATATTTTTATTCATTTTAATCCTTTAATTCTTCATATTTAAATATATTTGTGGACTGCTGCACATCCCTGTGTGTGTAATAAGCACAGTGTTTGCACATTTTGACCTACATAGACACATAACACTAACTCCCTCTTTAAATAACAAATAAAAAGCAATGCGCCATTGACTTTAGCGCAGCTTTTGGTTGGTTAACGATGTGGTCTATTTCAGTTTCCTCAAAATAGCAACGCGCCAACAATGCCTCTTAAAGGGGGGTTTAAACTCGATGCATCCAATTGAGTGTGTTAGATGAATACGCACAGGCTGTTTAATGCATTTTAAGTCAATTATATATAATTTTGTATATAATTGTATAGTATATAATGTTTTGCACTGAGCATGGAGCTAGCTTGTATATATAAAATAGAGCCTACATTACTTATTTTTTAAAAACGGTACTAAAACAAACATTTTAATGAGTGTCCTCCAAATTTATCCACAACCTATTCATTTTACATATAGTTAAATTAGTTTATTTAGGAACTCCACCACTGTTTCGTCATGACATTTACTCTGAGTCGCCCCCTGTTGGTTCAAATAATAGTGCAACTGCAAAAAACCACAACAGAGCCATCAACCACAACTAAATCCCCCTGAGTATGAGAGGAGGGTAGCAGTGTTTATATATAATCCCTTTTAATCCTGTAATTTTTCATATTTAAAGATATTTGTGTACTGCTTTACATCCCTGTGTGTAATGAGCTGTGTGTTTGCGCCTTTTGGACCTATAGACACATCCTTTTCAGACCAGCCCGCTCATGAGTGCATAAATGAGCACAAATGCATTTGCTCTTTAAACAACATGACGCAGGACGTGAAAATGATACCTGCATCATCATTTTTTGTACATCGCGCTGGTGTATGGTAGGACCCTGAGTGTTTAATGCCTGAATGTGGGATTGTTCTATTGCTCTAGAGATGATATGATATGAGCTTCCCTCCGTCTGATGGTCTCCTCTCACCTCCGAGAGACTATAAAATAAAAGCATCAGGGCTTTTCTGCATGTCATCATCGCTCTTCATTCTGCATTTATATTTCCGCATGCTTCCCGCAGGAGTGATTGAGATGTTTCAGATCTCACGCGACCTGCTCTTGACCCCTGAATTATTCCCATCATTTACTCTAATCCTCGCCGGCTCTGATCTGACCTTTAAACTTAGCGAAAGGTCAAGCGGATCAATGCAGAACATCTGACCGACATTTATTCTGCATTCATCCATTCATGAAACAGAGAAACACTGACCAAGAGCATCCTTATAATGATTTAGTTCTGCTGCTTATGACAGAATATGCATGATATATTCAAAATAAATGTTAAATTAATTAATACTGCAATTTTGCACATTTTTACTAGTGCTGTAAAATTAATAATAGCGATAAAAGTTAGCATTAGCATAATATTTCTCATTTATTTCACCATCATCCATTCATGACAATTTGAGGAAGAAAATATGATTAAGATAATGATATAATTTCATATCCCAAGAGCCAGTTTTTGTGCTAGGTTGTCGTGATCGTAACCTTTGACCACCAGCCGTTCCACAATGCACCAGCCCTTTTACGGCTCCCCCTGCAGGTGAAGGAAAGTCTTCTCCATTTCCAGGTTGGAGGAAAGTCCTTACCCCAGGTGCAAGAGTTCAAGTACCTTGGGGTTTTGTCACGAGTGAGGGAAGGGTGGAACGTGAGATTGGCAGGAGGATCGGTGCAGTGGCAGCAGTAATGCAGTCGATGTACTGGTCCATTGTGGTAAAGAAGGAGCTCAGCCGAAAGGCAAAGCTCTCGATTTACCGATCAATCTACAATCCTTCTCTCACCTATGGTCATGAGCTTTGGGTCAAGACTGAAAGGACAAGATCTCGGATACTAGCAGCCTAAATGAGTTGCAGAATGGCAGGGCGCACCCTTATAGATAGGGTAGGGAGCTCTGTCACACGAGAGGAGCTCGGAGTAGAGCTGCTCCTTCACATCGAGAGAAGTTAGCTGTGGTGGCTCAAGCATCTGTTTCGGATGCCTCCTGGGGAGGTGTTCCAGCCATATCCCATCGGGAGTGACTATGTCTCTCGGCTGGAATCCCCCAGTGGAGCTGGAGGAAGTGTCTGGGGAGAGGAAAGTCTGAGGTTCTCTCCTGAGTCTGCTACCCCCAGGACCCGTCCCCGGAAAAGGGATGAAAATGAATGAATGAATAATGATTATACATCAGATATGCATTATACAGTTAATATATACATATTAAATCTGGAGCTTATCTAACAAAATAACTTGCAATCAAAGTCCAAATATTTGTGCACTGAAATTTACATGTTAGTTAAGACAAACCAAAAAATACATAAAATGTTGTTGAAAATATGCAGTTTGTAATATTTTGCAATATTTACCTTAAATTTTAATGTATTATATTTCTATTTCTAAATATGTTCAGTGACTGAAATGTTATATATATATATATATATATATATATATATATATATATATATATATATATATATATATATATATATATATATATATATATATATATATACTGTGTATATATGACGAATATATATATATATATATATATATATATATATATATATATATATATATATATATATATATATATATATATATATATATAAACATTTTCAACATTATAAAGAGCAGAAATCGGTCCCAACGAGCTTGAGTTGAGATGATGAGCAGAACTGAAGGTGTTTTAGACTCAGTGTCTCATCATTGATGACAGACTCCCTGCAGATGCCGCTCTTAAAATAAAACACAGCGCACTAATAATTCATGCTTTTGTCTGACCTACAGCACACGTCACACAGCAGTAGTAGACTATAGTGTACACCGATCATTCCAGAGCACAAGAGTCACGGAAAACAGACTCAAATCTATAGTATACAGTGGAGAAAGTCAAGACACCAAGCCCAGGTCTTCCTTTTCATTTTCACACATTTGTCTCATTTAAGACAAAGATGGAGGGCAGCTAGGTGGCCCAGTAGTTAGCACTTAGGCTTCACAGCAAGAAGGTCACTGGTTCGAGTCCTGGCTGCATGGGTCAGTTGGCATTTGGCATTTCTGTGTGGAGTTCTCCCCATGTTGGTGTGGGTGTCCTCCGGGTGCTCCGGTTTCCCCCACAGTCCAAACACATGCGCTATAGGGGAATTGATGAACTAAATTAGCTGTAGTGTATGAGCAAAGAACTTCACCAATTGGCGAAAGTGAAGAATTTAAAAAAACCTCGAGGGAAACCAGACTCAGTTGGGCACGACCATTTCTCCTCTGACCAACCGTCTTGTGCAGAGCTGCAGTCTAGGCGCTAGAGATATGCCAAAACCTATGCCAGAATAGTTGGCGGTTCATTCCACTGTGGTGACCTGATAAATAAGGCACAAAGCCGATATTTATGTCACACTTTACAATAAGATCCTAATGTTTGTTAATATATATCAGATTAATGTTAGTTACGTTATATCATAGTTCAACATTTACTTCTGCATTATTAAAATCTAAAGTTGTTCTTGCTCACACCATGAGTAAACAACAAACATTTTTATTACCTAACACTGACAAAGACGAATAAATACCATAATGCTTTGTTCACGCTAGTAAATATATTAACTAATAGAACCATATTCTAAAATCTTACCACTACAATGAATATGATATGGATTTTTTTACATTAAAATACTTAGCTTATTTATTGACTGTCTTAGTCCTATCAATTTAAAATTAACAAACGCTGAACATCTCTCTATACTTGGGCTAAAAGACTGCTTTATTTATTTCTTTAGGCCTACTTATTTGTATTTACGTTTGCACTTTCAGTTTAGTTGTCTTTTATTTCTTTAATCCTACTTTCCAAAATGAATCCTCATTGCACTTAACAAGTTTACAATGAAAATAAAGCTTGTTAACAAATTTTTCATGATTAATGAAGGAATTGTAATGCTTTGTTTTATATTTTATCTTCATTTACAAGTAGCATATTTACAGCTACTGTATAGACTATTTCTGTCCGTTCGCATCCCGTCCCTTTGTGCCCCCCGGCGGCATAGTCACAAACCTCAAAAACACGTTCTTACTTCTTTAGAGCGGCGGCGGTACAAGGCGCGGAGGTAATGCTCATTTTAAAGTGTCACCTACTGTATCCTCCAAGCCATCATCTTCTCCTTTTTCTGGTAATAAACTTAAAGCCTTCATGACTCTGAATATGTCGTTTTTAGAGCTCACTGCACTGTAAAACGTCATAAAATAGTCCACAAGAATCCTGGAGTAAGATGATAGCTCTATCTATAAGGGGGAAAAACAGACTTTGATAGGATTTTTCGTCTTTTTTCAGCATTTTGGTCATTTTAGAAGCATTTTTGCTCCGTTTTTGAAGCATTTATGATGCTCATTCCTCTTTTTGGAGCTTCACAGCATCTGTTCCTGATTTTCTATTACATTCAGAGCGAAGATTGAGATGAACTTGTGACCTTTCCTTCATTATTGTGTGTTACTGTAGTGTCTGTGTGTGTTTTTATGTTTTTATTAACAACATTTGTTCTCGTTTCCAGTTTTAGTTCATTCTAAAAACCATAAATCCATCATGCGAGTACTGAAATGAACAGATGAATGTTTTAAAATGACTAAAGAGACACACAGTGATTCCTCTCCACATTAAACAGCGAAACCAGAATCATTTTAACCTCCAAGAATATTCCAGCTCTAAATGAATCTCATTTGAGATTCTTCATTCATTCCTGTGGGAAAGATATGATGAGAGAGAGAGAGAGAGAGAGAGAGTGTTCATATGTGCTTCATTACAGTCAGTGACGTCCATCCTCACTTTTCACATTCATAAAACATATAAAATATTCACCACAAGGATAAATGTGACTTCTTTCAAATTCAATTAGTTCCATTCTGTTCCTGCAGAAAGGTGATCCCCTGCCATATCTGTCTCTGAATATTCAATTACCTCGCATGTATTGAAGAATCATTTGCAAATGTGAAAGAATAAAGCATTAAATGAAATGAGAAAGGCAGCACAGTGGCTCAGTGGTTAGCACTGTGGCCTCACAGCAAGAAGGTCGCTGGTTCGAGTCCCAGCTGGTTCAGTTGGCATTTCTGTGTGGAGTTTGCATGTTCTCCCCGTGTTGACATGGGTTTCCTCCGGGTTCTCCAGTTTCCCCCACAGTCCAAACACATGTGCTATAGGGGAATTGATTAACTAAATTGGCCGTAGTGTATGAGTGTGTGTGTGTGAATGAGTGTGTGTGTGGGTGTTTCCCAGTACTGGGTTGCGGCTGGAAGGGAATCCGCTGTGTAAAACATATGCTGGATAAGTTGGCGGTTCATTCCACTGTGGCAGCCTCTGATAAATAAGGGACTAAGCCGAAGGAGAATGAGTGAATGATTTTAATAGGTTTATCTTATTTTTTTTATAACAAGGAAGCTCAATAAAATAATTATAAGCTGATATCTGACTGACTCAGCTGGTTGCCATGGAAAATATTTCTCATATTCATTAGGTTTACCTTGAGATACTAAAAAAGCCAAACTAAAATATATTTAAAAACTAATATAAATGAAATAACACAGAAACAAATTACTTAAACATTAAGAAACATTTTAATGAAAACAAAGTATAAAAATTTACGATAATTCATAGAGCATAGAGCAGCATCTCATTTATATAAAAAATACAGTGAATTAAACTTGCAAATTTAACTCATTATTTATTTGTTTTTCCCTAAATTATCTTGAATTTTAATTTCATTATCAGAATTCTTTCATTTTGAAAGTCAAATTATCAAATAATTATTTGTACATTATTTTTCCTGACATGCAAGGTCAAAAACATCGCATTTAAAATTAAAAACATATAATATATAAATGCTAATATAATATTTAATGCGGAAATTTCTCGTTCTTAAAAACATCTGCATAAACATCATCAATTCATGCATTTATTGGCTTATATATCAGCATGAGAATTTGCATATGCATGAATGTGATGTGTCTATATAGGAGATGCATGACGTATGTTGTTATTAGGTTTAATTAGGCTAATTTCCTCTCATTGAGGCCAAATTACTGACACAGACAATCTGACGTGTGTCCTCCATTCAGCGGTGATTGTGTTTGGATGCAGTTAAAGACTGATGACCGCTTTCACACTGCTCCACATACCTGCCTATTGGCTGCAAAAAAATAATTAGCCACTTAGTATGCAAATGAGCGCTACAAAGCGTGACCTTTGAAAAAGCAGGAATGTAAATGTCTTGTTCCAAATCAGTCCCTTTGCAAATTAATGAAGGAGCAGTTTGGGTTTTGGGTTTGTCTGTCGTTGTTTTGTTTTGTTTGTTTTGTTTGTTTGCCAGTCAAACTCAGTGTATCGATGCCAGAAGGGAAAAAAAAATGCTAAATTACATGCTACACAGGCAACCTGCCAATCTGAGTCTTGAAAATCATATCAAGCCATAATGCTGCAGCTGCACTGAGAGTTGCCAAGTCCACTCATAATAGACACAACACAAGCTCATTGGAAATGCATGCTTTAGTAAACATTTTTTGTAAATAAAATAGAAACTGGAGACAGGAGATAATAATAATTACTTCATTTAGTGCCCTCTAGGGGATTTGTCACCTTAAATATAGAACAAAATGTACTCTTAGTAACATATTTCATGTTTCGCAAAAATGTAGACAGCGCCCTCTAGTGGATTTGTCATTTGAAACGTACAACAAAACATACCTTTAGTAACATATTTCAGATTTGCAAAAAAACATAGACAGCGCCCTCTAGTGGATTTGTCATCTGAAACGCACAACAAAACACCTTTAGTTACGTATTTCAGATTTGCAAAAAACGTACAGCGCCCTCTAGTGGATTTGTCATCTGTAATGTACTATAAACATACCTTTATTAACATATTTCAGATTTGCAAAAAACGTAGACAGCGCCATATAGTGGATTTGTCATCTGTTATGTACAACAAAACATACCCTAATAGTGTAATTCAGATTTGCAAAAATATAGACAGCGATCTCTAGAGGATTTGTCATCTAAAATGTACAAAACATACTCGCATACATAAGTAACGTCTTTCAGATTAAAAAAAAATTGGGCACTGCCCTCTAGTGGATTTCTCATCTGTAATATACAACAAAACATACTCTAATTAACGTATTTCATTATCACAAAAATGTAGACAGTGTCCTCTAGTGGTTTCTCATCTGAAACGTACAACACAACATACCCTAAGTAACAAATTTCAGGTTTAATAAAATCTAGACAATGCCCTCTAGTGACTTACCATCTGTAATGTGCAATAAAACGTACCCTAAGTAACAAATTTAAAGTTCGATAAAATGTATAGAGCGCCCTCTAGTGAATTTACCATCTGTAATGTACTACAAAACATACATTTAGTTAGGTATTTAGATTTACAAAAGCGTAGACAGCGCCCTCTAGTGGATTTGTCATCTGAAACGTACAACAAAACATACCCTAAGTAACAAATTTAAAGTTCGATAAAATGTATAGAGCGCCCTCTAGTGAATTTACTATCTGTAATGTACTACAAAACATACATTTAGTTAGGTATTTTAGATTTACAAAAGCGTAGACAGCGCCCTCTAGTGGATTTGTCATCTGAAACGTACAACATTTTTTTCTAAACAAAACGTACCCTAAGTAACAAATTTGAAGTTCAATAAAATGTATAGAGCGCCCTCTAGTGGATTTACCATCTGTAATGTACTACAAAACATACATTTAGTAATGTATTTTAGATTTACAAAAGCGTAGACAGTGCCCTCTAGTGGATTTGTCATCTGAAACGTACAACAAAACATACCTTAAGTAACAAATTTAGGGTTTAAAAAATATAGACAGCGCCCTCTAGTGGATTTCCCATCTGAAACATGCAACAAAACATACCTGGAGCAATGTATTTTGCGTTTCGTTAAAAAATTATCAACATATTTCCCATGAGCGTTGGTTAATTAAAAATAACAAGATGTGGGTTGTGGATTTTTGTCTTATTTAAAAATAATAATTTATTTTAATAATTTAATTTTTTTTCTAACGCATTTTAAAATACATTTTTCAATATATTAATCATTACCGTCTGTATTTGTTTTATTTTGCTGTAAATGTTTGGCTGCTTTGTGACAATTTCATTATTTTTTAAATACCTTCTCTTGCATTACAGACTCAAATTAGATTTGCTCTAACATATTGTAAGCTCATTTAATGATAGTGCATAAATAATAATAGTTCAAATTGATTTTTATTATGAAATCTTGTAACACTGGGCTTGTTTGATGCGTATTTGTCTTGCGAGCATTTGCTAAGCCTCTTTGCTTTAACAAACAAGTGTAGGTAGGATGCTGGAGAGTGCAGAAAACACTCAATTATATCTGCCGTGAAATGACATTTTTGATATATTGTGTTTTTGAGGCCTCAAGTGTGGCTGGTTTAAAGAGCCGTTCATTTGGTGCTGATGGATGTTTTTCTGTCATGATGGTGTTTGATCACCTTTGCTAATTATCTGGAGTGATTGATATCTGGAAGATTCTGGGCTCGGCTGTGAACGGATGATCTGCCTTTCTCTCAGACAGACTGTGTTTATCAGAAAAAGCACAGCTAATTGTTGGTTTTCTCCAGCGTCTGACATTGAGTGAGTACTCAGACAGCAGCTCCTCGTGTATTAAACATGCCGCGCGCTGGTATTTACTGTAAAACCATCAAAACAGTCATTGAACCGTGGAGTTATAATTGATCACGAGTGATTTTATGTTATTAATGTGTCATTCAGCTGATGTCCACACACACACACACACACACACACACACACACACACACACACATGCAGGCTTTCCTCAGAGTTCACAGAGGTTAAAAACCATCTCAAGGACGAAAGCAGGAAGGCTCATGTGTGAGTTCTTGTGGGAGTTTGACACTGCAAACATTTAGCTGTGATTTTTAACCCTTGTGCAGCCTGTAGGACACGCAGCTGTGTTCACTACAGCAGTGTTTCCCAACCCTGTTCCTGGAGGCACACCAACAGTACATATTTTGGATGTCTCCATTATCTGACCCATTAACTTCAGGTGTTGGAGTCTCTTCTGATGTTATAAGATGATTCAGGTGTGTTTGATTAGGGAGAGGTTGAATATGTGGACTGTTGGTGTGCCTTCAGGAACAGGGTTGGGAAACACTGCGACTACAGAATAAAAAAAAATGTACAAATATTGCATTAAAACACACTTTTAACACTTTAAGTGTGTGTTGTGTGTTTAGTCTTTAGGTATGAGCAAGTACTTGAAATCTAAAATAACATTGAATACATGACCATATGTGTACATGTTTGTTTGTATGATATCTCCATGAGAAATACAGCATTTAGAGATTTTTTCTTATCTTTGCAACAGTGATTATTTGTTTGACAATGATTTTGCCTTTTTGTAATAATGTTGTGTAAATGTACACTTAAGATGATGTTTTACTGAGACAATTGGCCATATATAGCAGGACAACAAGCCACAATAGTGTATAGTTAATGTACATTTAACTGTGCATTTGTTTACAGATGCTGCATTGACCTAAAAATAAAGGATTCACACTCTACTTTGCTTAAAATGTACCAGGTACCACTTATAAAAATGGACTGCTCTGATTTAACTTTAAATAAAGCAGAAAATCTTGGTTTAACCACAAAAAAACAGTGGGTTTAGTTTACCCATGGTGTTTATGGTAAAAATAAATGTGGTTTTACAGATCATTAATCTGCCAAAAAAAAAACATGGTTACTGAACTTTTACTATAATAAAACTCTGATTAATTTTTCCTTAGAGACTACAGTAGGCTATATAGCTAAAAATAAGTTAAATACTAATAACAATTACAATACCATTTATTATAGTTAAAGCACTCCCAGCGTTTTCGACATGAATTCATTTTAGCCACACCGGCTAGCTACTTTTGTAGAAGAGTCGAACCCCTGAGAACAAAAACACGCCTCAAAACGAGTTTGAGGTTGAACTTATTTTATTATATTCACAATGAAGCCTTAAGAATAGGTCATTTTTACAGATTAAGCCAATAAATATACAAAAAAATTTGCTTCAGTTCAGTCACACAAACAAACGCACGCGCGCACACACGGCTACAGGCGCGCGCTGCTGATAGAATCCAGGTTGCAAAGTTTGATTCAGTTCACAGACTCGGTTCACTCAGATGGTTCGTAGTTTGATCAGTGTTGCTAGAAGTAAACGCGTTTTAGCCTTTTCGGTTACAAGTGTGGGCTATAGATTGTATTAATTGAGTTATGCTAACGTTAGCGTCTAAAACAAAAACAACAATATCGATATTAAAAATATTACACTTGAGCAAACAGGTGTTTGAGACAATGTAGATCAAAACGTGCTGTTTAGATTAGTGATTTCAGAAGAATTGCTCCAAAAACAAAATATGAATCATAGTGATGTCAATTTTTCAATATGAGAAACAAATTTGTCTATACTCTAAAAAAAGAACAACAACAGAGATTTAAGAATCGGCTCGATCTGACTATAAGGACTCGGTTCAAAAGAACCATTCATTCGCGAATCGAACGCCACTTCCACGGAGCGATCGAACCCCTCCCAGTTACTCCCGTGGCTTTTGCCACGAACATCAGCCAACAATCTCCAAATATGCGAGAGTTGAGATGAAATAGGGATCGAGAGCGTCTGATCTGATGTCTAAATGATTCCCCGAGGATGTGAGAGTCACGGATGCGGCGATCGATGAGTGTTTCTGTCGCAGGTAAGAGACAAACGCATGTCGCCTGTTGCTCCGCCGCACGTAAACACACACATGACAGACACCGACATGCATTCAGCTGTCACATATATGCATTTCACATGTTCACACAACTGCACGCAGATCGTTCACGGTGTCAAACGAGCGGATTGTACGTGCGTCAGCCGCTGTTTGTCTGCGAGTCAATTATTGCACACGTTTCAAATGATGTGCACCTTTTGAATAGCAATTGACAGGCTTTTATTATTAATGCATGCACCTGGAGTGTCTGATTTATCCATGCACGAACAACTTATTAGCAGTTGTCGATGCATCTCTTATGAGGCACCTAATAATCAGGTTTACTGAATGCAATAATTCTCTAGGTTCGCTGTAGGGTGTGGAGACTGGATCTAAGATCGCTGCTATACGAGTGGAGAAAAGTTATTATCATCACTTAGCTTTGTGATTTGGAGCTGTCTCTGAGTGCTCTGGATGCTGAAATTGCCAGGAGAATGTGATGCTGCTTTGATCGCACCGGAAGGGTCAGATTTCATGCCAGAGCCGGTGGGATTAAATCAGGGATAATGCATTGGATCAAAAGCTGTGATGCTGCTCATTTCTGATTGGATTATTATTATATTTGACAAGAGAAGCTTTTAAAGGGGATCTACAATGCAAAAATCACTTTTAGAATGGGGTGTAAACACAGATGTGTGTGAAAATAGCCAGCTTCTAATAGTAAAGAAATAATTAATTGTATTTTTTTAAGCCCACTTGATTAAAACAGTCTGCAGAAACACTTTGATTGGCATTCACGCTTTGTACTTGCCATAATAGGGGGAAATCCCCACCCACAAGTGACGATCTCTCATTAGCATAGACAGCCCTGAGTGAGAAGCAGCTGGCTGCCATTAGCGATTTAGGATGCACAGATGAACACTGAAATCTCCATAGACTACTTTCTTCTCAGAGACTTCAGATTGTCAGGTGTTTGTAGCTCCGCCCTCTTTTGAAAAGAGGACAATCTCATTTGAATTTAAAGCCACAGTCACCGAAACACCACAATATAGATCAAAGCCTAAAAGGGTCAGTTTCAGAGAGTTAGACAACATTATCTGTGTGGTATTTCAAGCTGAAACTTCACACACACTATAGGGAAATCAGAGACTTATTTGAGATCTTGTCAAAAGATGCATAATAGATCACCTTTAAAACAGCCCCGTATTTGACATTTTTGCAGCATGTTTTAATTCATTTTTTAAAGTAAAATGCATGTCAAAATATCTAGTTTCTGCATTAGCTGTTGCTGTTTATTGACAAGTCCATGAGTTGTGTTTTTCACATTCAGAGCTTTATTAAATGAATGAATCATTGCAAGAGCAACGAAGAAAACCATTATGATTTCATTCCACAGCTCTATAATCTTCACATTATACATTTTAATGTGTTATGGAGGCAGTAACGCGGTAAAAGCTTGTGTCTCTTTGACCCACATCCAAGCCTGATGATCTGAATCAATGTGTTTTAATATTAAAAGCTGAGGCTCTTCTGTTCATGATGATGAGTGCTGGAATGTCAAGAGCACATAATCATTTGGCAGAATTAGTTTTCTCAACCATTTATTACAACACCCAAAGTTGATGCACTTTGGATTAAATATTAAGATTTGTTTTTGAAGAATGTTGGAAAGATGTTTTAAATATTTAACGCTGGCATTAAATCAGAGATATGTGTTTTCTGAATTCATAATATTGGCTTTATATAGTGAATGATTCAGCAATGCATGTTTAATTGTTAGATTTTTTTTATTTGATCTCAGCTTTGTTTTATTTCATAGGTATTGCAATTTTAATATTTCATATATTTTGTGATATATATATATATATATATATATATATATATATATATATATATATATATATATATATATATATGTATATGTACAACTAATATATATAACTTATATACTTGTACTTATTAGTTGTACACATATATATATATATATATATATATATATATATATATATATATATATATATATATATATATATATATATATATATTAGACATGGGAAAAAAATCACCAACGTTTTTCTGCTATACCGTTCCTGTATATGTACGATTTTTTTTTAATTATTATTATTATTTTTGGACAACATCTCCAGCTTATATTTATATAATATATCTCAGGGCTGCACAATATTGGAAAACTCTGAGATTGCAATATTTTCATTTACTGCTAAATATATTGCGATATATATATCAATTCAGATCGATTGGGATGATTCTGTAAGAACATTCTGTAATATGATTTAAAAAATGACCTGCAAAGTGTAATACAAAAGATACAAATAAACTATGATTTATGATTTTTTCGGGGAGGCAAACAGTATTCAGAAACAATAACTGAATAATCGCTGTATAATAATAATAATGTGTTTATTAAAAACTTTAAGGGTAAAATATAAAATGACTAGGCTATGTTAATTGTAATGTTTAGTCAACTATAATCCCAATTACTTGGCAGATCCCTGCGATGTGATTATTGCAGACTTGCACATTGAGTTATCGATGCTAAAACGATATATTGTGCAGCCCTGATATATGTATGCATAAATATGTGTGTGTGTATATATTTATATATATACATTAATTGATATAAATTTTACTATGACTACTAATTTACTATAGAAAATAACACTTTTTTTTACTTATTAATTTACTATAAAATAAAAATAGTAAAATTACACATTTTGCTTTATTATTTCCATATTTATTTCCTTTATGTGTATTTTTTAATAATCATAGTCAAGCCCAAAATTATTCATATGCCAGGGGTATGAATAATTTCGGGCTTGAACATATAAATGAATTCAAATAACTGAACTATATAAATCTTATATAATCACATAGTTATTGTATTTTTAAATATAGTATATACTTTTTAAATATAATATACTTTGAATGTAATCACAGTTTTAATTGTAATATTGAATTAATTACACGTTAATATTAAATACAATTCTTTGCATATTTTTGTTCATTTAACATGCTCTCATTATATATATATATTATATATATATATATATATTGTTATATATATATATATATATATATATATATATATATATATATATATATATATATATATATATACAGTATATATATATATATATATATATATATATATACAGTATATGTATGTTTTAACTGTCATATTATGTAGTTAGAAGTGTTATACATAACACTATATATAAACAGTATATATAAATATATATAATATATAAACACTATATATAAATAGTATATATAAACTATATATAATATATAAACACTATATAGAAACAGTACATTAAGCTATGTATTATTTTAAATTCACATTATTTGTTTAATAATTGAACAATGTAGTTGTAGTAAATAAATGCCCTTTATTGTAACTGTAATATACACCCCCTGAAATGCCTGCTTGGTTTTTAAAAATATGTATTTTGTAGCTTTTGTTTTGTCATATCCATAAACAAAAAGTGAATCAAATCTTGTGGAAGGTCATGCAGTGAACAGAGGCCGTAAACCTCCAGCTATCAGCAATGATCTGAGCAGAAAAGCAGAGCGAAACTCAAATGCTCCTCTGCTACCAACTGCAGATTTATCTTTAAACAACAGAAAACAGAGCCTGGAGGCTTTATAAGTTACAAATAATGGACCACATGTGATTATGGCAGAATAAACCCTGACAGTGTCCTCAAGAGCACCCTAATGTCAAATATATTATATTATATTATATTATATTATATGATATTATATTATATTATATTACATTATATTATATTATATTATATTATATTATATTATATTATATTATATTATATTATATGATATTATATTACATTATATTATATTATATTATATTATATTATTATTATATTGTATTATATTATATTATTATATTATATTACATTATATTATATTATAATATATTATATTATATTATTATATTATATTATATTATATTACATTATATTATATTATATTATATTATATTATATTATATTACATTATATTATATTATATTATATTATATTATATTATATTATTATTATATTGTATTATATTATATTATTATATTATATTACATTATATTATATTATAATATATTATATTATATTATTATATTATATTATATTATATTATATTATATTATATTATATTATATTATATTGTATTATATTGTATTATATTGTATTGTATTATATTGTATTATATTATATTAAATTAATTTATATTATATTATATTATATTATATTATATTGAGTTATATTATATTATAGCTTAAGCACAGCGTTATTGTGAACATTAATGAAAATCGTTTATTTAAACATTGTTGCCATTGACAACAGTCATCTCTCATGAATATTTGATCAGTCAGAATCACTCAGAATATTTGCATTTGCCTTCTGGACTTTTTTGCATGTAGGATTCATCCCGAATTCATCTTGCCTGGAGTTGTGGAAGTAGTTTGTCTGTGACAGTGACACATTTTTTCTGTGATGGCCTGTCAGTCATGATAGTGTGCAGTAAAAGGCAGGAGTTCTGCCATCATATATATCTCTATACAGTATAACCCACACAGCACATCAGTCTGAGAGAGACCTGGCACTCATTCAGTCAGTCCATACTGACCATCCAGAGCCTCGGGCAACACACACACACGCACACACAGAGAGACAGAGATATACAGACACACTCACACACACACACACACACACACACACACACACACACACACACACACACACACACACACAGAGAGAAAGAGACACACACACACACACTCTTGATTACTCCTTCACACACATTGTCTCTCTTTTCTCTCTCACTGTCTTTCTCTATAACACACACACACATGCACACACATCCTCTTTTCTCTCTGTCTTTCTCAAAAAAACACACACACACACACTCACATGGATATGGATATTGCATGTACTACTATTGTGGTAATGATAGTTTTCAATATATTCCTATACACTCACCGGCCACTTTATTAGGTACACCTGTCCAACTGCTCGTTAATGCAAATTTCTAATCAGCCAATCACATGGCAGCAGCTCAATGCATTTAGGCATGTAGACATGGTCAAGACGATCTGCTGCAGTTCAAACTGAGCATCAGAATGGGGAAGAAAGGGGATTTAAGTGACTTTGAACGTGGCATGGTTGTTGGTGCCAGAAGGGCTGTTCCGAGTATTTCAGGAAATATCCCTTGTTGACGCCAGAGGTCAGAGAATTTGGTTGGTAGGGTCAGAATTTGGCATCAACACCATGAAAGCATGGATCCCTCCATGTTCTCAATTCAATAGCCTCGTAGGGCTTGAGTGTCCACATACGTAGACAGCACATTTTAGCTCTTAAGTGGCTATTTAAAATACTTTGAATGTTTTATATTTAGTTACAGACATAGAGTGTCATCCTGCAACTGTTTTGCAGCAGATGAAATGTCCCAAACACTATTTTCAACTGTCCAAAATGGGACAATTTTTTAGTTTTTACTCTCTGATAGTCAAAGTAAGTTAAAAAAAATGTCTATGTTAAATATGCATTTAAAAACATTCAGGAAAAAGTGTTTTATGTAAATTCGGACCACGAGTCCACATATGTGGACATCATTTTTCTCTTAAAGTACATCTTACAGTAAA